>NC_072786.1:25734338-25854908 GCF_022539595.1 Amphiprion ocellaris | reverse complement strand
ATCCATCCATCCATCCATCCATCCATCCATCCATCCATCCCTGTGATTTCATGTTGTCTGTTGTGTTTAGGTGCGATATAAACTCGTTTTTTTCATCTGTTAGCTTCTCTCCTGCTCTCATATGGGACTATGCTGCACATTAATAAAGGTGAATTAACAATAAAGCTGTTACTAAAACATGTTTTTATTGCTTCTCTTGGCAGCTACAGAACTGCGGCTCTGCACCACTAAACTGATGATTTTAGAAACACAAATTCAAACAACAGCTGTGTTGTGACTTTTATGATATTTCCATATAAAATATAGAGGGAAAGTTAGAAGTGATAGAAAGTCCTGATCTCACACGTTGTTTTACTCCACTCTGTTAATCACAGATGCAGAGAGAGTCTTCTTCCTGAACAGAAGCAGTTCAGTCATTTAAGGCAGCAGCTTGTTTAGAACAGAACTAAAACCAGGAGTCATACAGTGAGGGTGAAATGAAACATCTTTGGTTTAAACTGCTTTAAATGTCACTCTGCTGCTGCTGTGTTTTTCTTCTTCTTCTTCTTCTTCCTCTTCCTCCTCCTCTTCTTGCTGGCTGTAACATCCGTCTCTCCTGCAGGTGTCGGGAGTATGTCGTCCAAAATGTCATAGTATAGTATGTTGTCCAATATGTGACCAAAACGTCATAGTTTAGTATGTCGTCCAAAATCTTGCAAAAACGTCAGTTTAATATGTCGTCCGAAATGTTACCAAAATGTCATAGTTTTGTATGTCATTCGAAATGTTATTGTATATGTCATGAGATGCGCCATTGTATATCGCAGTGCCATAATACGTAGCGACAAAAACCTGATCATGTAATATTTCGTAACAAATATCTTTGTGTAATGTGTCGTAACATCCCTCATAGTGTAGTTTTAGCCTTTTTTAGTTGAGACTCCACACTCCGAACATGACAGTAGATGTTAGACACGTTACAGAACTGAGTCGCTTCCTAATCCAACCCTGCTGCTGACACATGCAGCAACAGCAGCTGACACAGCTTCATTAATGAAGCAACTCTGGAGGAGGTTGACACTCACAAGCTGCCACAGGCCTGGATGTTCATTATCGTCACAGTCCGTCTCCCCATAGAGGCCTCCTGAGGGACGGAGAGTCTCTGTCGGTCTCTGCACAGCAACACAACGTTCGTCAACACAGAAAGACATCCACTCCTGATAAAACCTGATGATTACACAAATAAAAACAAACATCGTGGTGGTTGGTTCTCCCAGGCTCTCCTGACCTCAGAGATTTAGCAGGAAATTGAGGCTGTGTGTGTTTGTGTGGAAACGTTAGGAAATGGATGAACTGCAGTGACACAAGTCTGTCTCATCTTTTAAAACTGCACCTCACTTTGTACAAAATGTCCACAATAGCGGTTTTATTCAGCATTATGATGCTACAATTTGATCTGCACATATGAGATGTGTGATATTTTCTTGGATTCCAATAAAGTTGTTTCTTATTTAATCAGTTTTATTTATTAATGTATGGTGCAAACTCCCTGTACTGTTATTAAACTTTCATTCATTTATGTTTCCCCCAAAAAAGGGGTAAAAAATGTGTCATGAAAAACATCATAGTCTAAAATATTGCAAAAAACATAGCAGAAAACATGTTTTTAAAAATGTCATAGAATAAAATGTAGCAAAAAAATGTCATAGAGAATGTGTCATGTAAAACGTTGAATAAACCTGACTCTGGTTTGTGTTTACTGGATCAACAGACGGCTGCAGTTAGCTTAGCTTAGCTTAACTTAGCACAAAGACTGGAGGCAGAGGGAAACTGTTAGCATAGCTGCGACCTCCCTGGAGTCTACAGGTGGTTGTAAATATGGTTATGAGAGCGTTGTGGGGACGTTACGGCAGCTCCAACCACATAAAAATGGATGGGAAACGACGTGTTGTTAAAAACATTATAGTTGGGGTGCCCAGATGGCTCAACTGGTTGAGCAGGGGACCCATAAACGGCGGCTAGATCCCCGACATCAGCGGCCTGGGTTCATTTCCAGCTCACAGCTCTTTACTGCACGTCTTCCCCTCATTTTTTTCCCCTACTTTCCTGTCTGCCTCTCAACTAAACCTAAAGCTAACCTAAACTTAAAGCTAAAAAATTACTCAAAAAACCAAAAACATCGTAGTTATAAAAAAAACACAAAAAACACAAAAAACTAAAAATATGATCGGATCAAAGTGAAAACATCCAGAAACTTTGGAGTTTGAAGGCCCACATAAATTAGATGTTTAGCATTGTAAGGCTGCTATATTTCGTTTATTGAGGTCTTTTAATTCTCTAGCTGGTAAATTTTCTAGATTTAAATAGATTTTCTGTGAAGCATGCAAACACCGTCCGTCCTGTACTTGACATTTGCAGTTCAAACACTAGAAACCTTGTCAAAGTGCTGCTTCTTACCTCTCAGCGATCCTATCTGGACTTGAGGGATGTTGCTCAGGTCTGCAGGTAAACCGACATAAACGCCTCCATAGTTCCTGAAAACACAGTCACACATGTTGCGGATGTTTTACTGCTATTAACAGGTTTTACTGCATTCTCTGAAACAAAACAAAAGAATAAAAGACTCACTTTCGTTTGTCGTCTTCTTCTGCCGACTCGTCAGATCTGTCAACAGAGACTCACATTAAACCCAGTCAGCTGATTAGCATCACAGAAAGGTCAAACGGCAGCAACAGATTTACTTACAGCTTTGATGGAAACTCGGCACGACCTGAACAGGAAGAACATCAGAGTTACGTTCAGCTTCTCTTTTCAAAAGTCGCGTTTCACACAATCTGACATTTTCATAGACAGAACTGAAATGTCATGTTTTTTAATTCAATCCACAGCAACAAGAACAAATGTAAACGTGACTCTAAAGATTAAAAACAAACACGAATTGGCTGTTTATTCAGAAAACACCCAACAGGTCTGAATAAAAAGGTGTGGATTCTTAGTGGAGCTAAATAAATGGATGTACACGATGACGATGTGAAAACCTAAACAGAAAGCAGGGTCTGACTTCAGACATAAACTAAAAAAAAAAAAAAACTACCAGAATTTAAAGATTTTAAACAAATTTCAAAAATTAAAGTGAATTAAAGTGGCCCAAAATAGCTGCCAAGACACTGGATTTCATGGCTTGTGGGATGTTTTCCATCTTATGTTGTACTTTTGTGTCACAAAATCACCCCAAAAAAACAAGGCAAAGGCACAAAATCACCACAGGGAACCAAAATGGTCATGGTGGAGCAAAATGACAAATAAAACCACAAGGTATCATCAAAGAAGCCCAAATAGGATGCAAAAAAAGCATAAAACCACAAAAGCAAGCAAAAATGGCAATGAATAGAAGCTATATGACACGTAAAACCACAAAAACGTCATAAAAATGACCAAAAACCACAAAGACACCATCAAAAGAGCCAAAATGGCCACAAAGGGGTGCAAGATAACACGGAAAACCACAAAAGCAAGTAAAAATGGTAAAGAAGGGATGCTAAATGACACAAAAAACCACAAAGACATCACAAAAATACACACAATGGGAAGTAAAAATGTCCCACAGAGACAAAATGAAATGAGCCAAAATGACCATAAACATGTAAAATTAAAACCGCAAAGGAAACCAGAACGGCCGCAAAGAGATGCAAACTGACACAAAAACCATGACAAAATGGCCAAAAACAAATGCAAAATACACAAAATCACAAAATTATCACAAAGACTCCATAAATGGAGCCACAACGGCCACAGAAGATACAAAACGACACGCAAAAACCATAAAGTGGAGCCAAAATAGCTGTAAAGTGATGCTAAACGACACAAAACCACAAAGACACCACAAAAGGAGGCAAAATGCCCACAAACAGACACAAAATGATACACAAAACCACAAAAACGAAACATCACTACCATATTGGGAAAAAAAGAGCCCACAAAGATAAGTGACTGACTCACAAAAGCAAAATCAAATCAAGTCAAAGACCAACATAAAGTGGCCCAAAATGGCCACAAACATTCAAAATGAGACACAAAACCACCATGTGACCAGAAATGGTGACAAAGAAAAGCACGAATAAGGCGCAAAACTACAAAGACACAAAGAGAGCTGCAAAGAGACGAAAAACAAGATGAAAAACTACCACAATGAGACACAAAACCATCTGAAAGTGACTCAAATCAGCCACAAAAATGTGAAAAATGGGCAAAATGTCATCCAAAAGACCAAACGATGCACGAAAACAAATCCAAACAACCCAAAAGACCCACAAAAACAAATTAAAACAACCAAAATGACACAAAAACAAAATCAACCAAAACGATGCACAAAAATAAATCAAAACATCCAAAATGACGCATAAAAACAAAAACAAATTAAAACAACCGAGAAATGAGATGCAAAATTGCCACAGCGAGACATAAAACCATCATAAAGTGACTCAAAAGAGCCAAAAAATTGTGAAAAATGACCAAAATGTGATGAAAAACAACAATAAATACACTAAACTACCAGACAGTCACCCAAAGATGGATCTGAGATGCAAAACAGAGAGAAGATTTTAGGATAATTTGATGACAATCACAGGAAACAGTTCGATTCCAATGAAAGTGAGTGATTGGAGAAGAAAAATCAAACTGCACAACACATTAAATTGGACATGAGGTCATTTTATCTAAACGTCCTGTTGTAGAAATACTCCAAAAGTGCATTACCAAAATGTACCAAGTTTCAAAATAAAAGTCTTAAAACAGTTCAGCAGTCAAAAATCCCTGAAAACAAGAGCAGCAAGTTTGTTTTCACTTGGAAAAACAAAATAAACAAAACCAGTAAGCTGCACTTTTTTGCCAGTGAGCTAAAAAGTACCGACTTTAACACAACAGCAGGACAGAAAAGTTCTATGACAATAATAAATCTTTTATTCTCACCTGCAGAGCTGCTGTCAGTGTTGATGGTTGGTGATGAATTTCCACATCCCATCTCTGATTAGACTCCTAAAAACAAAACAAAGCATAAGACCAAAGCAGCTGAAGAACTACAGAAAGAAACAGCAGAGAATGAAAATGTCTGTTTTCCCTCCGAGCTTTTTCTGCCTCCTGAAGCTCTCAGCGTGAAGCGAGGATTAAACCGAGGAGGAGGAGTTTTCATCCTGCTGTTCAGGGAGGACAAACTCTCCCTTTGCTCCGTTGTTCCTCAAAACCTCCATCAAAATCCGTCAGAATTCATCTAACTAGTGCGTTTCTGTCCAAATTCTGCATTAGATGAGAGTTCAAAAGGTGGAAAAAGGCCTGAAGGCATCATTGGACGGAACTAAAAAGCCCCAAAGAAGAGACAAAACCATCAGCAGATGCCAAATGATCACAAAGACAAAACAAAAAACTGACCCAAAGGAGACAGAAAACCAAAATGAAGCCCAAAATCACAAAGTACAAAGCCATAAAGACAACAAAACGATCAAACTTAGCAGAGGGATGCTAAATAACCGCAAAACAGCAAATTAAATGCAACATTTAAGGCATAAAACCACCAAACTGAGACTAAACCAACAACAAGAGACGTCTAGAGACAGAGAAACCTAAATAAACGGACTACAAAACCACTAACGGTCACAAAATGGTAAAGATCCGTGAAAAAAACCACAAAGTTACCCAAACAGATAAAAAATGTGACTACAGAGAGACACAAAATGACTGAAAACAGACACAAAAACCACAAACGAGAATAAAATGACTAGAAAACACCACTAAAAGTGTCGAATGTGATCTAAGTGAGTCACAAACCCCCACAGGAACAAGCAAAATGACAAACTAACCCCCAAATTAAAAGATATAAAAACACCAAACTGAGCCTAAACCAACACAAACAGACGTCTGGAGACAGAAAAACAAAACCACAAACAGGTACAAAATGGTAACAAAGAGCCGTGAAACAAGCACAAACCGATCAGAACTGATTAAAATGTGACTATAGAGACACAAAACTCACTGAAAACAGACATAAAAATCATAAACAGGAATAAAATGACCACAAAGACGCACAAAACACCACAAAAGATGTCCGATGGGATCAAAACAAGCCACAAACCCCCACAGAAACAAGAAAAATGACAAAGATATAAAACCACCAAACTGAGCCTAAACCACCACAAACAGACGTCTAGAGACAGAAAAACAAAACTCAAGTGACTACAAAACCACAGACAGGCACAAAATGTGAACAAAGAGCTGTGAAACAAGCACCAAGTGATGCAAACTGTCTGAAAAGAGACATAAAAACCACAAACAAGAATAAAATGACCACAAAGACGCATGGATAAAACCACAAAAGATGTCCAATGTGATCTAACCAAGCCATAAAACCCTGACAGAAACAAGCAAAACGACAAATTAACCCCAAAATTAAAAGGTATAAAACCACCAAACTGAGCCTAAACCAACACAATCAGACATCAAGAGAGAGAAAATAAAAATCAACTGACAAAATGTGAACAAAGAACCGTGAAACAACCACAAAGCGACACAAACTGACCAAAAACAGACATAAAAACCACCAACGAGAATCCAAGTGACCACAAAATGAGCATAAAACACCACAAAGGTATGATCAAAATGAGTCACAATAATCCCCAACAAAGACACAAAAAGAACACAATTAAACAAAACACAAAAATGTAAGAGCACAAAAACACACAAAAACAAATCAAAGCAACGAAAAGGACACACATAACCAAATCAAACAGCCAAAAAGACACATAAAACAAAAACAACGCACAAAAACAAATCAAAGTAACCAAAAGAGACACGTAAAACAATGAAAACAACGCACAAAAACAAAGTAACCAAAAAACGCACAAAAAAATCAAAGTAACCAAAAAAGACACATAAAACAACAAAAACAACGCACAAAAACAAAGTAACCAAAAAAAGACACGTGAAACAATGAAAACAATGCACAAAAACAAAACAACCAAAAAACGCACAAAAACAAATCAAAACAACCAAAAAGATACACAAAAACAAATCAAAACAACCAAAACGATGCATAAAAACAAGAAAAACAATACACAAAACAAATCAGAGCAACCAAAAAGACACACAACAAAAATTATGCACAAAAACAAATCAAAACAACCAAACTACACACAAAAACGAATCAAAACAACTAAAAAGACGCGCAAAAACAAATCAAAACAACCACAAAGGCACATAGAAAACCCAAACAATGCAGAAAAACAAATAAAACAACCAAACGATGCACAAAAACACCTGAACGAGACAAAAAAAAAAAGATCTTCAGTGACTTAAACTGTTTTAAAAACTGAATTTTCAGCCTCTTTCCTCTTAGAACCTCTAATTTGTGGACCAGATTCTGCACTCTGATTGGCTGAAGGACCAGATTCTGCACTCTGATTGGTTGCTGATAGCAGAAGTTGGAGAAACCAGCAGAAAACTAAGTGCTGAGTTTCTTCAGAACGAACATTAAAACTGTCGGTTCCTCTGCTGCTGAACAAAACGACTTCAGGATCTAATCGATTGTTTCCTGCCGGTTCTGGAAATGAGTTTCTGACTCACGCTGAGGACTTTTCATCAAAACAATCTGCTCGAGTCTCTGAGGAGGAAACTTTACAGAAACGACTGAATTTATGACCTGAACAGCTTCAAACTGAGCTTCTACGAGGAGCAGAAGAAGAAAGAAATATAAAGAAAACTGTAGAGAAATAATCAGAAACATGTAGTTCTTCATTTAAACATCGAGAGGCAGCGTTGTCTCATTTATCTCTGCACTGTTGCATTAAACAGCTGATAATCAGAGCAAGAAAAAGCAGAAATATCCCAAAAATAAAGCAGAAATCAGCATTAAAGTACAAAAACTCACCAAACTGCAGGAGGTGGAAGTTCCGTGAAAGAAAAAGCAGAAAAATCAGAGTTTTAGTCGTTAAAATGGCCATTTAACAGAAAAACACACTTCTGCACAGTTTTAGTTTGAGTTTTCCCTCATAAATTAAATCAGCTTTAAATGATGCAACATCAACAGAGAAGAGCTTAAAAATAAATGTCTGTTAGAAATACGTGGTTTTTAACCATCTAGCATCCAGAACTTTGAATGCAGCTCCACAAAATTGAGAGTCTGTTGGGTGTTTTCAGTTTAGTTCCAGAAGATGTTATTATTTACCAGAACAAACAAACTAAAAGGAAGCTTCAGAAGCTGCCTGAGAATCATCACATTTTTAAATTTTAACGGCTAACTTGGCTTCTTTTAATGGAGTTAAATGCACAACAAGAGGCTGAAAAAGGGACTTTTGAAGGATGCAACTGAGAAATGAAGCAGATTTTAATGTGTTGATGAGGTTTGTTGCTGCACAGGAGATTTAATCAACATTTGCTGTGAAAGTGCCCCCCCCCCGAAAATAGAATTAATCTGTCAAAACTCACCTGTCAGCTGGAAACTGAGCAGAACTTCAGGTTATTCAGGCCTTGTCCACATGTAGCCGGGTTTTTGTAAAACCGAATATCCTTCCCCCTCCGTCTAGAAAAAAAACTTACGTACACACCACCTCGTTTTTAGAAAAAAACTTCATCCACACCTAACCACATAAGTGCGTTTTTCAGCACATTCATAAGCATGCCGGACCTTTAGGTGGAAGTAGTTCCCCAAATCCTAGCAAGGTGGTGGAGAATAACCGTCCTTAACGTTGTCCTTCGCCTGTGTTGTTGAATGTGGATCAGTATCTGGGCTTGTAAAAACAAGCAAGTAAAAAGCGCCTGTACAAGAAACAGCGCCCAAAACCTTGTGAGAGCATCCATACTGTTACCGAATGTAAACACAGGTCGCATATGTGACGTAAGAACATATTTTGTCGCAGGCGGTGACGTTTCGAAACGCAAAACCCCGGTTACTGATGTCCACATGCAGACGCATAAACGGAGAATTCGCAAATCTTCACTTTGGTCGGAGTTTTTAAAAAAGAATCGTTTTTGATGACGTAAATCTGCGTTTTCGTGTGGATGATAGGCCGAATCGTAGAAAAATATCTTCGTTTTGTGAGATACCCGGCTACATGTGGACAAGGGCTCAGACTGAACTCTGATCGTTGGGTTCATTACCAGCAGCATCGTCAGTTTGGAGCCAATTAAGGCCAAGAGAACAACAGAAAAGCATTAAAAAGTCCGATTAAATACGGTCCAAACGACAACTAATAATAATCATTATAATAATTAATAAAATAATAAAATTAAGAAAAAAATTAGGAAGTATTTGAATGAAAAAGAAAACAAAAAATGACATATTTTTTGTGCCAAAAAAAGGAAAACATGAAGATGAAAATTCCAAAGTTTAACATATGGAATCCCATTTGTGTCAAAAACAAAACAAAACAAATAAAAGTTACGAATAATTTGAATTCATTGAAAGAGAACGTCAGCAAGAAAAAAAGTTATAAAAAAATCATAATTGCAATTTAAAAATAAAACTGAGCTTAAATTTCTTCTTTATTTTGAAATACTGTCACATAATTTTGACTTATTCTCAAAAAATGAAGTCAAAATTCAAACTTTTCATCACTTAATGAAGTTTACCTAAAATATTATTTGGTCTTAGTATTTTTATTTATTTATTTATTTCATTACATCACTGTTGCAAAATATTTAAATGTTTTTATATTTATTATTCACTCACTTAAAAAAAAACTAAATATTAAATTTCCCATAAAACATCAGTTTTAAAAATGTATCTTGTATTTTACAAAAAGCATCCCATACCTTTTTACTTTTACTTTTTATGGATTTCAAAGCTTGGAAATTTAGTGCGATTTCTCAACATTTTTCTCTGTTTCTGAATGATTATCTTTGGATTTACTATCGTTAGTTGTGATTTTACATTCTTTATTTTGCAATTTTGATGAACTGTTTCATAATTTGCTTGAGAAAGTTACTTTGTTTTGACTCATCAGACATGTTTTGGTCTCATCACATCCAACTTTTCATCCGTTTTCTTGCAGATTAAAGAAACTAATCAACCTACAAATTGAATCAGAGATTAAAGACGATACAGACTGGTCAATAAAGATGACAGACACATTTATCACATTAGAGTTGCTCCTTTATTTGTCTTTTTATTGATTTCCTTCGAGAACCAGGTGTACGAATAAATGTCAGTTCACAGCATTTTCGTTGTTTTACACTGTAGTGAAACAGAAAAAAGGCAAAAACCAAAATGAGGTCTGACGTTTGAGGCGTGACTGAAGCCTGCAGTCACTTAAATCATGGCACAGAGGAGTTAAACGGAGCGACATTTGATATAAAACAGTACAAAAGTAGAAAAACCCGACATTTAGCAAAAAATAAAGCTGGAAAATTTGCAGAAGGCCGCTGAGTTTCTGTCCTGGAGGCGAGCAAAAGACATCTGAGCTTCACGGCGAGATTTAAAAATGTGGTAAACCAAAAATAAACCGCTTACGGTAACAAAATTCAGTAAAAACCAAAAAATTCTGAGCTTCTCAACACAACTGGGAAGCTTTAATTGAAAAATTTGAGAGTTTTCAGATGAGAAGAAAATAAAATAAATGCAGCATGGCTCAGAAACAGTGAACAGAGGAGGAGTTGTTGGAGATCCATTCAGCATGGAGAAACATTTTAGTAGAGTGCAGATTAGTGCAAAAAAACCTCAGAGTTTGGAGACCTTAAAATGTAAATATCTAGAGCCAATGATCAGCTGTTTATTTCGTTATCTTTGTGTCCAGAAAACTACAAAAATGGTTGACTTAAGAGTCTTTAAACTTTTCAGACTGAAATGATTCATCAAGATTTCTCTACGTTGATTTTCTTATAAAAAGGCAGCGTTTTGTTGATTTTTCTCCCTTTTCAAGGTATTTTTAGCTCTTAGCCTATAGCGCCACCTTCTGATCACACTCTGCAGCTTAGAAATTAGCTTAATTTTATTTTCCCTCTTTTTTTTGGTGCAACATTTCAAATAAATTTAGAATTTGCTTGACAACTACATGCAACTACAGCTACGGGGTCCCTGTAAAATCAAGGATAGAATTTAAATTCCTTTTCCTGACAAAGTTTAATGGTAATTTAAACACGTCATAGCACCGGATTTTCCCAACAGAGCACTGAATTCTCAAACTGCAAGCTTTGCTGTGGTTTGTAGCGTTTCCAAAAATAGATGAGAGAGACCAACGCAGTTAATGGAGAGGAGCCTAATTTGCCTTTTTTATCCTGTTTTATGCAGTATTTCAAGTTATTATAAATTTGCATATTCAGTTATATGCAAACACAACCTGAGTGCAGTATGAATCTAAAAAACAAAGTTTGCTGCAAGTTTGATGTACGACTGAGGCCTAAAGATCAAAAACTGCAATATTTCTCAATAAAATTAGCAAAATGCTAAAAATATCTGACTGTAAGTCTTCCCAGAGCTATAGGCTGCCTGTAAAATCAAGGATAGATTTTAAAATCCTTCTCCTCACACACAAAACCTTTAATGACTTAGCTTTACTGACATTTAAACACCTCATATTTTACCTAAAGAGAACTATCTTGTCAGACTGCAAGCTTTCTTGTGGTTTGTAGAGTTTCCACATGAGGCCTAATTTGCAATATATTAGCATTTTTTGCGATATTTCAAAAGTTTGCATACAATTGTGAAGCCAGTATTAAGCATACACAACCTGAGCTCAGTATGAATGTGAAAAGTAGTAATTTATGCAGCAGAAAAACACAAACTGGTGCAAAAAAATAAAGTTTCTGCAAGTTTTATGTACAATTGAGGCCTTAAGATCAAAAACTGTGCAGCATTTCATAGTAAAAATGAGCCAAAATGCTAAAAATATCTGACTGTATGCCATCTCAGAGCTATAGGCTGCCTGTAAAATCAAGAATAGATTTCAAAATCCTTCTCTTCACATACAAAGTCTTTAATGACAGACCTCCCATGTAACTTGAACACGCTATAGCACCATATTTTACCTACAGAGAACTGTCTTGTCAGACTGCAAGCTTTCTTGTGGTTTGTCGAGTTTCCAAAAGAGGCCTAATTTGCATTTAATTTTCATTGTTTGTGATATTTTCAATGTTTGCATATAATTGTGAAGCCAATATTAAGCAAACACAATCAGAGTGCAGTATGAATCCAAAAAAAATGTGGTTTTTGCAGCAGAAAAACAAAAACTTTGGTCTAAAAAACAAAGTTTCGACAAGTTTTATGTACAATTAAGGCCTAAAGATAGAAAACTGTGCAATATTTCACAATAAAATGAGCAAAAACCATAAAAATAATCATCTCGTGACTCCTCAGTTTTAATTCTAAGCCTCAGATTTGGAACCGCCAGACTAAAGCATGAACAGGTTGAATAAAGAACAAACCCTTGTATGAACATTTCTGACGACTTTGATCCTCCAGCGTCAGTTGCACCAGAAAAGCTTCATTTCACAGCTCATGTCGCTGTAATTTCCACCCTCGACTCCTCCGATGCCCTTTTCTCTGCTCTAAATATTCCCCTTTCTAAAAACAGCATTCTGCCCTGCTGGTGCTAATTTTAAAGTGCTCCTCCTCACACATGAAACTACAGCTAGAACCTCACTCTCAAATCTTATCATCACCTCACAAGCTGGAACATCTCAGCAGGGAAGACATTTTTAATCCACAGACAAAATCCTCAGGCCTTTTCCCTCCTGTGACCCCTTTAAATACAACAAACTGTCTTTTGAAGAAGCCAAATCCAGATTTAAAACCTGTTTGTTGCTCTGAGAGTGTTGAACTTTGAGTTTTTATTATTTTTACAACTTCGTGTTGAAACTCTCCTGAGGTGTTTCATGTTATTTTCCCTTAAATCCCAAATTTTGTTGTGTTTTGTTATGTTTTTCTTGGTTTATTTCACTTCTTAGGAGGTTTTTCATTGTAATTTCTCCAGAAATACTATAAAGTCCAGTCACACCGGCAGTATTTTACAGCCACATACTTTAGATTCTTCTCAATAAAATATTTCCAAGTGGCAAAGTAAGTTTATCTGTGCAACTTTTTGTGTCAAATTAATGACATGTGAATTGACCAAAGCAAGCAAACTTGGCAGTATTGATTTTTGAGGCAGCAAAGAAACAGAAAATACAAAAAAAATGGGACGCTCTTGTTATACCAAAAGCATATGCGAGGTGCGATCGAAAAGTTCTGGGACTGTTCCGATAACCATGAGAAGGCTATACTATCAACATCAGGGCCCATTCTACATGTTTATGTGACCACTGGTGGGTGAAAATTTTGTTTTTTTTAAGCTCGGCTGGAGTTGAAAAGTTGGCACAGCAATAAAACCAAAGCAGATGTAAGCATGTGATTTAAATATCCACCAAATCTGATGAGGAAAAACTGATGAAAACATCTTGAAACGCAGATTCTGATGATGAATTTTACATTTTTACTACTAGAGCTCTTTCTTTAATGTCATTCTTGGTGCAGCCTCTTCTTTTGCAATACTTAAATAGCAGCCAGCTGGAAAATTAGCACCTCCTGCTATTGGTAGTGGATGTAAATGTGCCATTTGTTACCAAATTTCTTGAAATTCTATAAAATATGTGTTGCATAAGGACGGACACTTGGCTAGTGTGGAGGCATGAAGAATACCGGGATACTGAAAGAGCTAAAAAATGTTCAACAATGTTGTAAAAAAAAAAAGAAAAGTACAGTATATCTTCAAAAATGTCCGGTATAGTTTGCAATAATAAATACAGTATAGTATATCCTTAAAAATCTCATAAAAATGTCATAGTATACTACGTCTTCAAAAGTGTTGTATAGACCGTCATTGTGTAGAATGTCTTTAAGAATAGTGTAAAAAACATCTAAATATATCTTCAAAAACGTCATAAAATGTTCTGATATGTTTTTAAAAATGTCGTAAAAAATGTTCTGGTATATCCTCAAAAATGTCCTAAAACGTTCTAATGTGTCTTTTGAAGTGTCATAAAAACCCTCCAAGTATATCTTCAAAAATGTCATTAAAAGTTCTAATATGTCTTTCAAAATATTGCAAAAAATGTCCTGGTATATCTTCAAAAATCTCATAAAATATTCTAATACGTCTTTCAAAATGTCGCAAAGAACGTCCAAATATGTCTTCAAAATGTCCTAAAATGTTGTAAAATGTCTTTAAAATGTTGTAAAAAATGTCCAAGTATGTCTTCAAAAATGTCAAAAATGTTCTGTCTTTAACAATGTCATAAAAAACGTCCAAGTATATCCTCAAAAATGCCATACAACATTCTGTCTTTCAAAATGTTGTAACGTCCTAGTATATCTCCACAATGTTGCAAGAAACACATCAGTATAATCTTTCTTCAAAAATGTCTTAAAACATCTTAGTATAATATGTCTTGAAAAATCTACGCTCTGCTTTTCCTACTGCGATGAGTCAAAATGCCCGTTAGCGCTGCTAGCAGTCGGGAATTTCCATGTTTTTGTGGGTTTTTTTGAGAACCTCCCAATGAACCTGTGACCAGCACTTCCTGCTCCACTTCGGTTCATCCTTTAAGCCATAAGTTAGGTTTTTTGGTAGCCATAAAGTCCACCCGTCCCTTCAGGAATCTCTGGTGGTCATCTTGTTTTTGTTCAGTCTTGATGCTGAAATTGAACCTGCGACCTCCCGCTAGCCACCGGGTCAGTCCATCAGGGTTCTTAGCATCGCCACGAGGCTCAACCCGACCGCTGACCCGCTCCACGTGGGCCCAACGGTGGCTCCGCCCACCTGCTGCAAGGTGTGGTTGCAGGTCGGTGTGGCGTTCATCGGGGTTTTGTCCGTCGTCGTGGCAATGCGTTGTAACAGGAAGTCGTGTTTCATGGCGGAGAACTGATCGGGACCGTACGGGACGTTAAGAGTCGCCGTCAGAACCTCGTGACCCGGATACGTCACCTGTCAATCAAAGAAACCAGGAAGTAGAAACATTAACCAGGAAGAAAAGCCTCCATTTTGTGTCTGTTTAGGCCGATAAGGAAGTTTTATCAAATCTACGTTTTCGTCATTATTAATAATATTGTAGATTATTAGCTATATAATGCTAACACTATTGGGCCTTAATACCGATTACAGTTGGGTAAAGTTGTGTTTTATATAATTTTTGTAGAGTATTAATCCTTGAACTTTCGGATTACTCAAGTAAAATCACATTATAAATAACAATGTAGGGCCTTAATATTGATTATAGTTGGGTAAAGTTCTGTTTTATATCACTTTTGTTGGGTTTAAACCCTTGATATTCAAATTTATCAGAGAAATTCACATTATAATTAACAATGCAGGGTCTTAATATTAATAACAGTCTGGTAAAGTTATATTTTACATAGTTTTCATTGGATGTTAATCCCTGATACTTAAATTACTGAAGTAAATTCACATTATAATTAACACGGTAGGGTTTTAATATCGATTACAGTTGGGTAAAGTTGTATTTTATACAGTTTTCTAGGGTTTTAATACTTAATATTCAAATTACTGAGACAACTTCACATTATAAATACTACTGCAGGGTCTTAATATTTATTATAGTTGGGTA
Source organism: Amphiprion ocellaris (assembly GCF_022539595.1). Taxonomy (NCBI): domain Eukaryota; kingdom Metazoa; phylum Chordata; class Actinopteri; family Pomacentridae; genus Amphiprion; species Amphiprion ocellaris. The sequence continues at coordinate 25,839,347 of NC_072786.1, read as the reverse complement.
AAGTTGTATTTTATATCATTTTTGTTGGGTTTCAATCATTAATATTTAAATTAATCAGGTAATAAATGACACTGTAGGGTCTTAACCCCAGTATTTGAACTGGTTACATTAATTTGTGATGCTTATCTTATTTTTGTACAGGTAAGAACTACGTTTTAAAAATATACTGTATAAATAACGTTGACTTGACATAAAAATACAAACGGCGTGCTTCGCTTTTGGAAAATCTGTAAACAACATGTGGTCTTTCAGATTCGTGTCCATCTGTTTATTTTCTGGTGTAACATGTGAAACATAAGGATCGGATCCGGTTTCATGGTTAAGGGTTGTTTGGTTGGTTAGATAGTTGGTTGGTTGGTTACTTTTACCACCACTAGGAGTACAGTACTAGTACAGTATCTAAAGTATATTTACTGTGAAGCTGTAGTTTCCTGGCAGCAGCAGTCGGTAATATTCTCCATGTCGGTCAGTTCTGAATGGACATAAGTTCCTGCGACCTTTAACCTCCACCACCGCGTTCTGGACCGGAACTCCAGAACCATCGAACACCCGACCTTTAACCCCTGAACACAACCAGAACCAGGATCAGGTAGTCATTAGGTACTGGTTCCAGGTAGACAGAAAGACAGGTAAGGAGACAGACAGGTGGACAGAAAGACAGACAGGCACTGACCGAGGTGAACCTGCTTCATGAAGGCCAGCAGTGACTTCCTGTTGTCGGTCCACAGAACAGGAAGTTGATCAGCTGGAGGAAACTTACAGCAGGAAACCTCCAGAGTCAGTTCAAGACACTGAGCCCAGATGTAGTTGTAGTCCTGCATCCCACCTATACACACACAGACAGACACACAAACAGACACACACCATTCAGACCAACACTGAAGCTCGTAGCGACACCAACCAATCTGTAGCAGCTGTGGACAAAGACAACTGAAACCCATGAGAGGACTCACCTTCACACACTATCAGGTAAACTTTCTGTTAAATAAAATGTTAGAAAATAGTGAAAAATACTTGGATTTTTTGTCCAAAAATGTGACAACTCAAAGATACCACATTCATAATCCCATGAATCTAAAATTTGAATGAAAGTGACTAAAATGAGTAACCAAGATGCTGCGATAAAACAAGATCTGAAAACTGAAAGAAAGAAGCAGCTGATTTCAAATCCAGACGACAGAATGAGGCCTCCTTACAGTTCAGATCCGATCGGGTTTCTGCAGCAGGAAACCAGAGAATGAAGAAGAACTGAAGAGCAAACAGCAGCTTCTCCTGAGTCTTTAGTAACTCTGAATATAACAGGATATGTTTTCCCAGAAATGAGTCGTGGTGATATTATCTCATGTTTGATAAAATTACATAAAAAACAGTGGATATTACCTCTATGGAAACAACCATGAAGAAGGAGAAAGAACTCAGAAATGTCTCTGCCAGTAGGACACAGTTTTGGGCTTTTATCCGTCTCTTTGTGGTTGTTTTATCTCCACATTCTATAGATATTTAACTACTTACATTTTTACAGTCTCTACAAACTCTGTGAGACAGCTTTTTTTCTCTTTTCCTGTTTTGTCTTGGCTCATTTTTGTCTTTGTGTCCTGTTTTGGTCATTTTATTTAGTCTTTTTGGTTTTATGGACTGTTTTGAAATTATGATATTTCATCAAAATCCCTTGTATTTTAAAAATTCTTGAAAATTTTTTTGTTTGAGCCAGAATCTGTTAAAAAAAAGTTTGAGTCAGAAACAGACAGTGTTTCTAATTAGTAAAGTATAGACATAGTGTCACCATATTGTCCAGTATTAGTGACACATGGGAAAAACGTTGTACATGTTGATTCGAGGGTTTTTCATTTTTTGCACAAATAAATAAATAATGTAATTCAGATGATTGGGTCTTTGTTGAAAGGGGCGGAGCTTGTGTCATCCAATCACCATCTTTAGAGTTGTCCCACAGATTTCTATTCAGGATTCTTTGTGTCTCCTGTGTAGTTTCCCTGCTGTTACCGACACATTTGTTTATGAATTAAACATCTTATTTTTTTGACAGAACCATACTAGCTTTTTCCTTGTTTATAGTCTTTGTGCTAAGCTAAGCTAACAGCCAGTATCTCCATGGTGACCCGCTGACCTGGCAGAGGGTACCACTGGTATCCGTTGGTGATGCCGTCCAGGAAGGGCCTGCTGTCCTGGCAGACGTTGCCCTGGTGCATGGAGGCGTGGTTGTGGGAGTACACCTTGGCCAGGTGGACGAAGACGTCGTTGTCGGGGGTGACGCTGGCTCCGCCCATCAGCTCGCTGCCTGTACAGAACAACAACACATGGACAGAGCTTCATTCTCTCTTTTGGGTTTTCTCCTCAAAGCCAACAAATGTGTCAGTTTAGACGGAATTCAAGACATAAGTATATGTACGGGAACATTTAGTTCATTATAAGCCTCGTATGCTGGTAAATTTCAACATGAAGACAACATGGAAGCAGTTTATAACATCGCACATATAATAACAACATATTCACCTCTATGAGCACCAGTTTGTTTCCTACCAAAGTGTCCACATCAACATTTATTCTAAATATCTAAAAATTAGATACAATCTTGTCAAACTTTACACACATGAAGCTCCACCAATGTTAGAGCCTCAAAAGTTGGTAAAATGTCGACCAACGACTGTATTTTTAGTAAGAAATTTGGATCCATCCGTCTTTCTGAGGCCCCAATACCATCTTTATTTGAACAATTTGTACTTTTTTCCATTTTCAAGGACCAATAAGTAAAAATCTGGCTTTTGTTGGATCCATTCAATTATTTGTATCAACTACAAGCTATTCTGTCTGGGTTCTCACCAAATTTCATGATTGCTGAAGCCTAAAAATGGCTTCTCTTTTAGAGCAACCACTGCAGTCCTGATACTATGGCTCCTTCTGTACCTCCTGATAACTGTTACAACTGTGTTCCACTGATTTTAGTTCATCTTCCTGGATTCTTTTCCATCTTTATGAAGTTTCACAATCAGACATTTCATTTCCACTGGTAATTGTTTTCCATGTGGAGCCACGATGAAGACACCAATAGACACAACTCATGGGTCCAAACTGAGAATGTTCTGCTGTTCACAGCTCATTTTAGAAGTTCATGCAGTCAGGCTCAGAACCTGATGGCTGTGTCCTCACCAAATTTCATGATTGTGGAAGTTTTATTTTTGAAGATACTGAACCTTTAAAATGGCCTCTCTTTCTGATTTCTGCTGCAACTGTGCTCCAATGATTTTAGGTGATCTGCCTGGATTCTTTTCCATCTTTATGAAGCTTAACAATCAGATTTATAAGTTCCAATAGTAATTCTTTTCCATGTGGAGCCATGATGTAGACATAGATAGTTACAGCTCATAGTTTTTAAGTCCATTTTATACCCATGTTCGCATGTGTCCAACAATTTCCATGCCTGAAAACATACTAAATTCTCAAAATTAACCAAAAATGTTTTTACAGAACTTAGTTCTGGATCCCAAATACCCAAAAAGTAAACTCTGCGAGAGTTCAGCACCACTGACGGACCCAAATATCAGATGTTTGGCAGGTTTATACAGTATTTTTGGAAGAGTAAACGTTCTTTTTAGATGCTGAGTTTAAACACCAAGTGAAGCTGCTGGATCCTGGTTTACCTTCTTTACATCTTTATACAGGAATACTCTCATTGTTCATGTTTTATTTTGTCTCCGGCAGCAGTTGGGCGACTTCGTTTTCGAAGTCGCCCACTGGACTGCAGTGGTTGCTCTAAAAGAGAAGCCATTTTTAGGCTTCAGCAATCATGAAGTTTCGTTTGTTCCTGTTTGAGTCTGTTTGGTGCAGTACCAGCAGCAGCCAGCAGAGTGTGCAATAACACCAGGTTACTATAAAAGATACACTGAAGTATCTCCAAGGTAATTCAATGTACATATTCCAATTATTTAATTAAATGCAAGGCTGCAAGATAGACAAACAAACAAAAAACTCTTCAAATAAAACTTAAGTTGCAAACATTATTTTGGTGGATTGTGTTGTCATAATAATGTTACAATTCACTACAACTGTGTAATTTATACACAAATTTCTGTTTAAATTAACTAGATTTAGCATTAAAGTTGAGGTAACTTAATGAAATTGTCTTGATGATTAAACGTTTCTTCCCCTCTGCTACTAATATAACATAACTGGATAATTCAATGAAATCCTTTCTAATGAAGTGGAAAATCTAGTTGGAACAACTTAAACTTTACAAGTAATCAACTTCAATTTTTGTGTTTATGCTACTAATCATTGGGTAATTAAAACGCCTTTGACTGCAGAGGAAAACCTGATTCCATACAGCATAACGTCATTAGAAGTTGTCATAACTCCTGATTCTTGCTATTGAGCCTAAACAGTATTTTGCAGATTTTATATTTATGTGAAGCTGCTCTACAGAGTCTAAGAGCTTGTTTCCTGTTTCCTGTTTCACACTTTAATACAAAAGGAAAGGAAAAAAAATCCCAAATAATCTTAAAAAAATACATGTGCTAAAACGCGGTCCTGGGATTGTTGTGGACCACCAAGTCCGGTCTTTTCATCTTCTTGCTCTTTCTTAGAATCCTTAGAATCACTGCTGTAATAACAGATTGTGTTTGTGTGTTTACCTCCGTTGCTGTTGTCGTAAGGATAATTGGCCACCAGAGCTCCTCCATGGAGGTTTGCAGACAGAACGAAGCTCTCAGTCTTCAACCAGTCCATCACAGCTCTGACCTGAAACACAACAGCAGATTTTAGATGTTAGTAAAAACAACTTTCATTCAATTTGTAGCAGCGGATTAATACACATTTAGTGCTCATCTGAGTGTTTGCAGCAGCAGTAGGATGATGCAAAACTACTTATCCTTTAACCATCAAATATAATGCTCATTTTTCTGGTAGTATTAAAAAAATTCTGCACTTCTGGGTAAGAATCCCTGAAGAATTCAGGAAACATGTCGCCCCACTGTTCACTTTTTTGTTATTTGAGAACCAAAACTAAGTTCTGAAACATCTTCTGGCTGAATTTTGAGAATTTCAGATGTTTTCAGACCTTGGATGAATGTTGTATTTTCCCCACATGAAATTATGGAAGGCATTTTAAAGATTCAATATCTGCAGAAATTTAACTCTCACTGCCATGAAATTTGATGAGGACTTAAACAGAATAGTTTGCAGGAGTTCCAAAACAAAAGTGAAACTAACTGAGTCCACCTGTGATTTCCAGTCAGCCTAACTGCAAGAACATGGTTCTAAAATGAGATGTGAACAGCAGAACTTTGGATCTCTATAGGCTGTGACTATGTCTACATCATGGCTCAACATGGAAAAGAATCACCAGTGGAACTTAAAAATCAGATTGTGAAACTTCATAAAGATGGAAAAGTATCAAGGAAGATCAGCTAAAAATCTGTAAAACACAGTTGCAGCAGTAATCAGGAGGTACTGAAGGAGGCATAGTACCACTAATCATCGCTGCAGTGGTCACTGTGAAAGAGAAGCCATTTAAAAGGTTTAATATCTCCAGAAATAAAATTCCCACAGCCGTGAAATTAGGTGAGGACTCAGACAGAATAGTTTCCAGCAGATTAAAATGACTGAATGGATCCAACAGAGGTCATGTTTTTCATTACTTGTCCTTGAAATGGGAAAAAGTGCAAAACATTTGAACGAGGGTGGTATTGTGGTACCTGAAAGTAAGTGTATCTACTAAAAACACAGTCTTTGATCGACATTTCTCCAACTTTTGCGGATCTAACATGAGTAGAATTTGATGTGTACATATATGAGAAGAGAAAATCAGCTTTTTTTTGCTTTTTTGTTTTCTATTTTGTCAAAACAGTGACCTGAACTCATTGGTAGAAGCACTACAACTGGTGTGTAACAGAGTCTACACGCTGTCATCATATGTATGGAGTTACAGACTGAGATGTAGTTTTATAAATGAATACTTCCTAGTACACACTGATCTTCTTGTTCCTGAGCAGCAATGGATGGTAAAATAGATTCTGTCATCAGCCATGTTCTCTTTCAGGTCACATCAAGCCAAGAATCTTGGCATCTAGTTTGACAGTAATCTGAGTCATACCACAAAGCTTGCTCAATCATGTTTTTACAACCTTAGAATTATTTCAAAATGGGATCTTTCCTAATTTGTGAAGACGCAGAGACCATTTCTACACACTGTTTTCTCACCACACCTGGACTCTTCAACAGCATTTTAAAGAACTCTCTCCTAGTTACAGCATCTCAGACTTCGTAGTACCAGGAGCCACTCTGAGATCCTCAGGGAAACATCTATTGTGTGTTCCAGGACAGAACATTTGAAGTCAGGGCCCCGAGGCTCTGGAATGATCTGCCTAATTAAGTCAGGTTCGCTGAGTCAGTATAAAACAGACTTTAAGCTTCAGGTCATCGTCTTTCTGGAAAACAAATCCTCTCCCAAGTCTGCATCAGGTTCCTCCAGGATTTCTCTAGACTTTGCTGCATCCACTTTACCCTCTACCTTTCCAAGCCTTCTAGGACCTGCTGCTGAGGAACATCATGATGCTGCCACCACCATGCTTCACATCATGATGCTGCCACCACCGTGCTTCACGTCATGATGCTGCCACCACCATGCTTCACATCATGATGCTGCCACTGCTGTGCTTCACGTCATGATGCTGCCACCACCATGCTTCACATCATGATGCTGCCACTGCCGTGCTTCACATCATGATGCTGCCACCACCATGCTTCACATCATGATGTCGCCACCACCGTGCTTCACATTTGGGACCCATTTTCCATGATGCTGCCACCACCATGCTTCACATCATGATGCTGCCACCACCATGCTTCACATAATGATGCTGCCACCACCGTGCTTCACGTCATGATGCTGCCACCACCATGCTTCACATCATGATGCTGCCACTGCTGTGCTTCACGTCATGATGCTGCCACCACCATGCTTCACATCATGATGCTGCCACTGCCGTGCTTCACATCATGATGCTGCCACCACCATGCTTCACATCATGATGCTGCCACTGCCGTGCTTCACATCATGATGTCGCCACCACCGTGCTTCACATTTGGGACCCATTTTCCATGATGCTGCCACCACCATGCTTCACATCATGATGCTGCCACCTCCATGCTTCACATAATGATGCTGCCACCACCGTGCTTCACATCATGATGCTGCCACCACCATGCTTCACGTCATGATGCTGCCACCTCCATGCTTCACATCATGATGCTGCCACCACCATGCTTCACATAATGATGCTGTCACCTCCGTGCTTCCCTTTATGATGCTGCCACCACTGTGCTTCATTTATACATTTTTTTTTCTAAACAGTATGTTGACCAACCTCAGCCTCCCTCTTGTCCTCGTTGAGCTGCTGCTGCTTTCGTAAACCAATGAAAGCGTCGGGAAAGTTCCTGTTCAGATCAACGCTGTTGTGGTTCCACCTGACGGACAGACAGAAACAAACTTTTTTTTAATGTTTTTTATTTACACAGCATCTTTCATACAAGTTGAAGGCAGTTCTGCTCTCATATATTGCTGTCTAAAGGCCTCATTTTCATGCTTCATCCTCTGATTCGGTTCTCCAACTGCGATACTTGCTGCTGTTTTCAGTTTTTTGAATATTTTGAGATTTCAGGCTATTTGTAGGATGAAATAAGAATGACTGATTGCATTTCTTTTCACCTTTTAGGGCATTTTAAAGGCTGAATGCTTTATTGAGGCGTCTTTTTTTTTTTTTTATGTCGGTGTGAGTGCAGCTGCTGCTAAGGCTCCCTTGAGCAAAATGTTCTCCCACGATCCTCTCGAGTCCAGGAAGTGAGTGTATCTTTATTTATCCAGCAGCTGTTGAGATCGAGGCTCACGAAGGATTTCTCAGCTAACAGAGATCATCAGTGTTGGTGTCAGTTAATTAATTCGTCGCCTCCCTGCAGATCCGAGGCTGCACAATCACCCACCACTTTTCAATTACAAGAAACAAGGTTATCACACCATCAAATGTCTCATTTATCTTATCTCTACATGATTCTGTCTTCTGTTTTTGTTACATATTGACTCAAATGCTTTCGTTTTGCTGTTGTAAACGGTTTAATCAGCCTCACTAAGCGTTTAAATCCTGCTTCAATCATGTTAATTTCTGTACAAATAAAGTTTTTAATCACTTTTATTCAGTTATATTTGTAAGTTTTACTGAGACAACACAAAGAAGGCCAAACATCCTGTTCTCTCTCAGGATTTGAATTATTTCAGATCACAGTGAGGTCTCAATCACATGACCCGATGACATGAAAGGTCACTGAATGACCTCACAGCTGTAGCCGCTACCGTCTACTTTAAAGAACAACACCCAGAACTTTTTTTTTACTAAATTTATACCGAATAGTTATCAGAAATGATTGTGTAAGAGGCTACTGCTGTTCAGATCATTAGGTCAACTGCTGTTTTTTTTTTTTTTTTTTTTTAAAACAAATTCTCCACAAAATGCCTTCAATGGTGATGAATTTTGTAGGAGTTTTATCATATTTGTTAAAAAAAATTACGGGCATCTTCTGAAAGACATGAAAAGGTCTTGAGATAATTCAAAACATGCAATAAATTATGTTTAAAAATATGACGTAGAAATGTCAAAATTCACACTACATGGCTGATAATATTTGCAAAACCCTTTAAACCTTGTTAATATCCACTAAAAAGTTTTCAAGTTTGCCGTAAACACATGAGATCTGTTCAGGGGTCATTAACCATCACAGAAGTCTTTGTCATGGTACCCCTTTACTAGCTAACCCACCACAATGCTCTCTACTTGCCAACATGAACTGTCTGAAGTCTATGTGTCCAACTCTACTTATGTATGTCACTGGATTGTAGGAACGCCTACCTATTTGATTAGAAGACATATATGTAAGCTCTGGTTAGACGCCATTAACCGGCACAGAAGTCTTTGCCATGGTACCCCTTTACTAGCTAGACTCCCACAGTGCTCTCTGCTTGCCAACATGAACTTCCTGTAGTCTGAGTGACGCCTCCTCTGGTTTCTACAGTATTAAACAGTAAAAGGCTTCACCTGGTCCAGCAACCAGGTACTCCAGCTGAACCCAATAATTACCAAATAGTCACTAAACTTCTCCACCTTAACTCAAAATGTGTCTAAAATCCCCAAAACATGTCCATAATTATTCAAAACTGTCCAAATTGAGAAAACCGTGTCTAAAACATCTTGAAACATCCCCAGAACAACTCAAAACTCATCCAAAATGACTTAAAAAGGGTTCAAAATGACATGAAACTTGCCCAAAACGTCTAGACATTTGCTAGCTGAACTCACTCAGTGCAGTACAAGACTCCACCTGATGAAACAACCAGGTACTACAGCTGATCTACGATACATTCTCCGACATTCTCTGATGTCCCTTGTCTTCTGGTATATCTGCTGGCATATTTATCTTTGATTGATTCAAGTATTAATGCCAAATAATAGATTTATCTAGTTATGCTCCCAAATCCTTATTGCTAAACCTTCTGTGATGTCACAACCACGTTTTGCTTTTTTTGCATTAAATTCTATTACAAAAACAACTGTAAATACTATCATAATTCATATATAAATGTTTACTTTTTCAAAAATCTAGCTTCTCTTTCATTTTCATACACCTTAATTTATAGAGGTTACCTGCAAGTTGCTCTTTAAGATCAGATCATGCTTTATGCCCTTATCTTGAGACAATTAAGCAATTCTTGTCTTAACTGGCTTGAAATCTTAGCAGTAATTAGTCTCTTTTTCAACTTGAATGCACCCACAAATCAGAAAAACAAACTTGCTCAGTGGAGTGAGATGATTCCTCTGACTGAGCTGAGTCTGAGGACAAAAGTCTAAATCCTCTCATTTTAGCTACTTAAATGTAAAAATGTTACATTTTAGCTACTTAAATGTAAAAATGTTCTGGTTTCTTCCCTCCCCTTTGACAGTAAACTCAGTATCTTTGGATTGTGGACAGAAAAGGGAGTTTGTTGGGAGACTGATGAACAGTTTTTATCATTTTGTGACATTTTATACACCAAAAAAAACGAACCCATTATTCCAGAAAGTGTTAAAGAAATGAATCGACAATGTAAATATCCACTCTAGCCTGAGTTGGCACTTTAAAAACAAGACATCTGTCCACGAGAACCAGCGAGACTCACACTTTAACGTCTCATTTTTCATCTCGTTCACCTTCAGCTGCTTCGGTGAAACGTTTCCTAATAAGGTTCGGAAAGATCTGACCTCCTGGCGACCACACACTCAGAATCTAACTGAACCCTGCAGTTAAACGCTTCATGAAACTAACCTCCATCCCCACATCATTACCACCGAAGACGCACAAACATCTCCTATAAACACCAGAAGAAGAAGTCAAAACACATAATTAGCTGCTTTAAGTGCAATCAGATCTCAATCTACAGTCTGGTTTCCTGCTAATCAAGCATTTAGGGCGCTGGAGCGTCACGTAGTTTAGTCTTTGCACAACAAACATATGAGTGTGTCAACTTAAAGCCTTTAAATCTGTTGGGATATTAGATCTGAAGCACACAAAGACTCCAAAAATTCTCCATTTGTACTCTTCAGACTGACAGAAACAGCTTCCATCTTCTGTAATCAAAACCTACCTTCAAGTTTAAAGTACTTGTAGTTGTTGTATTTTCATTTTTACCAACTATCCGCTGTACAAATTCACATTTTTGCACATAAAACTCATGCAAATCTGATGTTTCCTGCACATTAAACTACCCAACATTGTGGTGCAAGTAGAGGTGAAGAAAATCAGGCAATTAATTAAATGATTAGCAACTATTTTAAGGAGAAAAGAGTGAAATATTCAACTCACAGATGCTGCAATGAAATCATGAAGAAATTTCAGTCAAATTAACTTTTCTAGTAAACTAAAGTTAAAATGTTGATTTTTTAAAATATTCAAGCCTCTTTAGAGCTTAAAAACATGAAAAAAGGAGCCGAAAGTTCTCTCAAGTCATTAAATTCTGATGACTCTGTAGAAACACTGCCTGCAGTTCATCAGAAAACTACGAATTCATACGGTTTCACAATTGTGGTGAGGAGTTTCACGTTATGATGCTACTACCACCATGCTTCACATCATGATGCTGCCACCGCCGTGCTTCCCATCATGATGTTGCCACCGCCGTGCTTCATGTCATGATGCTGCCACTGCCGTGCTTCACATCATGATGCTGCCACCACCGTGCTTCACATCATGATGCTGCCACCACCGTGCTTCACATCATGATGCTGCCACCGCCGTGCTTCACATCATGATGCTGCCACCACCGTGCTTCACATCATGATGCTGCCACCACCGTGCTTCACATCATGATGCTGCCACTGCCGTGCAATTTGTTTCAAAACTTATCTTCTTCTCCTTTCTGAGGAAACACCTCCTGCAGTTTATCCAAAAACAAAGAGTTCAGTTCTGGTTTCACAATTGTGGAGAGGACTTTAGAAGCAAACTGTTAATTTTTGACAAAATTTAGAAAAATAAAGTGATGTAAAATGATTAAATTGTGACCTCTCGAAGAAAGAATTGCAATTTTATACTTAGATTTAGTTAATTCCTGCACGAAACCGTACGTCACCTATCCAACATTCAAGGACTGTTGGATAGCTTAAAAATTTACTCTAAATTGGACCATAATTTACTGTAGTGAAGGAAACAAGACATTAACACCATGAACTCATTAGGCAAAGTCTCTTTTTGCAACTGGGTGAATCTTTCTTCTCTCTAAAACTGAAAGAAATTTGCATGATGCATTCAAAGACTGTCAGACAGTTGAACATCTGATGATTCTTTTTGTTTTTATAACTTTTAGATTCAGATAAATTGTGTAAATTTACATTAAAAAAATGATAGGAAACAGTAAAAAGTGAAAAACAGCCTCACCTTACTCACAACTCAGTCACAGATTATAGTTGCGTCAGTACAATCTTCAGTGCAGGATTTTCCAGTTTCTACGATGCAGAATTAGTGCTTTAATTTAACTAAAACACCTCTTTAATTCCTCCATCATTGCTTATAATGAATTTTTAATCAGTATTTCCACCACAGCGACATGTTTTCAGTGTAAGAGGCTCTGAAGCTCAACAGCAGACGGTTAAAGATGTGAACACTGAGCAGCTTTTAGCGGCTAAAGAGCCTCCTGTTTCCCTCAGGACTCAGTCATACATATTGTATGAGGACAGCAACAAACGAGACCTTTGAGTCCCAAACTGATGCTTGTTTGTTCTCCTGACAGCCACTGATAGCAGCTTAGGGTCTCATCAAGAGATTTCACAAACACAAAGCAACAGGATCATCCCGGTGGAAGTCGATATCCACCGACTTTTAGCTCCTTTTTGGTCTCCTCCACCTCCTGAGGGAAATATCTGTGTTTTTAGCTGCTAAACGCTCCATGACTCGTCTCTAACTGGTCCCTGTTTGCGGTTGAGGTAAAACTAGGGGCTAAAAGAGGCTGAAAAGATGAATTGTAAGATTCTTCACCACTTTTAGTTCCCTCGTAGATTTAATTTTCACTGAAAAATTATCTTTTTACCTTGTGAACCTCAGAACCCACCTGCGGATTTGAAAAGTATGTTATCTTTACTTTAACAAATCACCAAAATTACACAATATATGATGGACAGAACCTATAAAAACAAAAAAATTGAGTTTCTCCTTTCTGAGGATTCCTAAACTTATGAATTAAATTTGGTTTTGTTAGGAGAATTCACCACATTTAAGCTCAAAATTGTAAGAAAATGTATCAAAATCACTTTATTCTATGTCCCTTCTTTTAACATTGGCAAAAATAAGCTTTGCAGAATGAACAAATTCTTCAAAAAACTAAAATTTCTGTGCAGCTCTGTGAAAAATATGGGAATATTTTTAAAAAAATCGACATAGTTCAATATCTGTAGTATGTAGAGACGTGTTCTCTTTCAAAAAAAAATCAACAAATTTCACACCAAATCATTTGTGAAAGCCAAAAACTATTTACAAAACTCTAAACCCCCCCCCCCGCTTCTATAAAGAAAACAGAACAATTTTGTGCTCCTCGACTCAACAATGAAGCCTTGACTGATTTAACTGTGAAAAAGAATCATATAAACAACAAAAATTCAGGGAATCCTCGGCTAAACTGCAGGCAGTGTTTCCATGGAACAGCGTGAAGACAAGTATGGAAATGAATTATAAATGCAAGTAGTGGTGCTTTTTTCAGTGTTTCAGTGTAAAATATCATATAATTTGAGACTTTTGAAATGATTTATGTCATTATAACTGTGTCGCTTTGCACAGGAGACATTTTCTCTCTGCAGCTTTGCTTATATTGTTGTAACCTAGAGTGAGGAAAAATGTGACAGGAGCGAATAAAGAAGCTGTTTGAGTGTTAGTTACCTTCCCTGGCTGAACTGACAGTGTGTGTCAGCCACGTCGAAGCCGTCGGGGTTCATCGTCGGCAGGATGTGGATTCTGCTGCTGTTCAGGAGCTGCGTCGACCAACTTTCATTGTTTCTGTAACCGCGAACCAAATCGTCGACCAGCTGCAGCATCAGCTCCCGACCAACAACCTGAACACATGACAGCCAAACGTCAGTTAAACCAGATTAAAAATTACAGTTAAACTCACAATAAATGGCAATAAATATGAAGCAGGACAGTAAAAATGAGTTTTGAATTCACAAAACCTTTATCAGTCTTCATAACGTTCTAACTTCAGTTTGAAAATTAAAAGTGTCGGGTTTTGAGGGTTAATTTGATCAGAAGTTTGGTGCGTCAGAATCAAAACAAACTACAGAATTAATTAATACACCTCCTCAGTTTTGTTCTTTAATCTCCACCTAACGGCGTTTTTTTCTCTTTTTTTTCTGTGTGTGTCTTCCTGATGGAAACGTGGATGAAGCAGTGAGTCAGCGACGAGTCACCGGCTGTTCTTCCAGAGAGAACAAAAAAACTTTGCGAATGAATGAGAGCCTCGGGACTGAGAAAGAGAGAAGGGTGGGAAAGGTGAGGAGGTGTGTGTACGTCACAATAAACACCAACACACACACACGCACAATAAACACACAAGTCAGGACTAGACCTGCCTCCGACTATCAGTTAACTTTCCTGTATCACTCGTATGAACTGCTGATGCCACAAAAACACACACCTGGTGGTTCAGATTTTAGGAATAAGCCTCTAAACTATTACCATTAAGCCTGCAAACAGAAGAACAACAGTTGAAAACTCTAAATGTGAACTCATGATGCATCCCTGGGGTTTGTTCAACTGCACACATACAAATAACTGTTAAAACCGACTAAAAATAGACATTTAAACGTGATAAATGTGAATAATTATAAAAAGTTCTGTCGAAACACTAACTTTTGAGCACTGGGTTATTTTCAGGGTGTCTTCACAACCTTTACTTTTAGGTTCTTATTTTTGTGCTTCTAAGGTCTAGTCATTATGCAGATTTTCCATTATTTGAAATGATAATACTTCCAGATTTTCTATTTTATATATACATTGTAAATCTATACAACTGCAGTTCCTCAACTGTCCACTAGAGGCTGTGTCCAAAAGCGAGTCAACCCCCATAGACCTCATTGTTAAAATGTCAAACTTTACAGCAGAAATAAACATCAACACCCTCATACAAAAATTATTTTGGTCTCTCTAGATAACATCTATGTTCATGAAGGTTGTACATGGAGTAAATTATTATATAACTAATCTTTTGTAATTGTATTAGGACTTAAAGCTGAGCATAAATAAGGGCGAGGCTGCACTGAGTGGAAAGTAAATGCAGTTCAGTCCATGATTTGGCAACATAATCGATCCAAAGTTTGCTTGAAATTCACTTTACAGTTACAAGGAAACACGAGTCAATGACTCTTTTATAACAAGGGTTAAAAAAACAACAGTAGAAAAGAAAACCAAAGAGAGAAACTTCAGGGTTGACTGGTTAAAACCAGTAAAATCCAGATGATCTAGGCATTTCCAATAATTACCTGAGAGTAGAGGAACGGAATGCAAGCCTACAAGTTCTTCAGGAACCAGCTGCTACGTGATCTTGTGCCAAAACAAACATGGAAGAACAACCAGAGGCTTGAACTATTTTATGCAGCGACATCCAAGTGTTCAAGTTTATTTGTTGTGACGTCACTGACTAATTTTTGGATCTAAAGGCCGAAGATTAGAAATTTCACAACGTACGATTTGATCTGTTGACTTCCAGAACCAATAGCCTCAAACAGGAAAAGACTCGCTCCAACTTTAACCAGTATACGTTCCTGGATGAACTCTTTAAGTAACAGCTGTCTTGTTTTTTAATGTGTATGAGAAGAGTCAGTTCACATGCTTAAAATACTTCCTCCTCGTCTTCCTATGTTCCTTTGAAATGTCATCTATGGTATTTATTATTAATGTATTAGCCTTAGAAATCATGATAAGGTTTATTAAGCTACTGAGTCCCAGGCAACATTCACGATAACGACACAACTTTTACTTTAAAGCTCTATCTCAGCCATTATGAGGTCAAGCCACACATTCTGTATCTTCTTTTTTTCCCCAAGAACAGTCTCAGTTATCCAGATTTTCCAACATTTGACATGATGATAGTTGCTGGTTTTCTTTTTTTTGGATTAGTTTTCATATCAAGGAAAAACACATTTTTCATAATGAAATTTTGTAAAATGCTGGCAGTAGAAATGTACAGATATTGTTGGGAATCTGGAAACAATAAGAAACCATGACAGTGGGATACTGTACGACTAAGAAACTGTGAAAAATATCTTCTTAGTGCGAATAAATGTCAAAGTTTTATACGCTGATGTCCGTCCATGCAGCAGTGTACGTGTGGAGGTTTCAAATTAGGTACGTTTTTCGATGAAATTTCCTAAATATTTTTCTCACCAACACTTCATCACACTGACAATCCACTAGTATTGCTACAAAGATGGAGGTGTGTAGTTTCATTTGATATCATTTGATATGGTCAGTACCTTCATGCAAAGAATACTTCAAAAGATATTTAGTCCAGAAGAGAGGGTCAAACGGTTGATGTCCTTAATTTGGCCTTTTGGGACTTGCAGAGGCGACAAACCAGGTGAATTTTTGGCATGAATTCTAAGTAATTTTTCTCACCAGCACTTCATCGCACAAACAGTCCTTTAGCATTGTTAGAAAGGTCAAGTTGTTTCAAGTTTCTATGGGGTGATGTTAGAGATATCATGTATTGAACAAAGATACGGGACATTACTGACTTGAAGCAAAAGATTTCTGAGGCCATGGCCACCACTGATGAGGTTATGCTACAGCGAACATGGCAAGAAATCAAGTACCGTCTTGCTTTGCTTCATGCAACTAATGGTGCCCATATAGAGGTGTATTAAATGAGGTAGAAAAAACTTTGACAACCACTGATTACAATAAAACAAATCTGGTTAAGACATCTTATCAACTGCCTTTGCAATAAATTCTTAAAATTGTAAAGAGACTTTATGGACACCCTGTATATTCAACCCAGAAGAATGGATCTAAGGGTTGAAGTCCTTCATTTGGCCCCTTGGTAGTTGTGGAGGTGGAAAACATGGCAAATTTTTGATATGAATTATGAATAATCTTTCTCACCAACACTTTACTGCAGAGAGAATCCACTAGCCCTGTTTGAAAATCAAGTTGTGTAGTTTCATTTGATGTGCATCACACCACGATGCAATAAATACTGCAAAAGATATTAAACCGAGAACAAGGGATGTGAATTTAGATGCAAAGTGGGCTCAAACGGTTGATATCCTTAATTTGGCATCTTAGTGCTTGTGGAGGTGCCAAACAAGGTGAATTTTTTTATGGAAATTCCAAACTATTTTTTGCAACAACACCGCAGAGAGAATCCACTAGCACTGTTTGAAAGAGCAAGTTGTGTAGTTTCATTTGATATGTACAACACTTTCATGTATTAAATGCTTCAAAAGATAATAAACTGAGAAGAAGGGATGTGAATTTAGACGCAAAGTGCATCCGTTTGACTCTGAGGGTCGATATCCTAAATCCTGGCTCTTGGTGTTGGATCTAAACTCCGTCCTCTCTGGATAGTTGGACATTAGGACAGTTTAGATTACAGGATGAAAGCAGCCCGGTGCTGTTTACGTTGCCGTGCATTAGCAGATGTAAGCTAACGTCCTGGTAAAGGTGGGCCTCCCTCGGTTCAAAGGGTCGCAGCAGCAGAGCTGAGTTTCCTCAGAAGACACAGGAAAAGTGACTCACCCCGATCCTCCCGCAAACACCACGTCGTTCCTTTAAATAAAACCGAGCAGTTAATCAGAGAAACAACAAAGTGATTAAGTGCTGACGGGTTGCTGATTGTTGTTGGATGCGTCGGGCGTGATTCATTTGCTGGTTGGTTGGTGTTATGAAACCAGAAGTGGGTCTCCTCCCCAACTGCTTTAAAGAGGTCACTGTAATGAGCAACACTATATAAATACAGTAATTCACAAAACCACCAAATGGAATCCACTAAAGCAACAGCTCTTTATAATGACAGCATTTGTTTGTAAAGGCTTTGTGTTCTTTTATTGATGCAACTGATGCCAAGAGCTGCTAAACGGCCTTTCATTGTTCGAATACGCTGACAGTAAAGATCTGCTCTATTCACTGTTGTCTGTTTTCTATCTCTTTTCGGTCTTTTTTCTTCAATATTTGTGTTTTTTCCCAAGAATTTTAATTTGATATTTGTCTTTAGTTTGATATTTCTGTTGCTTTTTCAGTCTTAGATATTTGTCTGGTAAAGACAGTTTTATTTGGTATTTTGTGTCTGTTTTGAGTCTTTATCTCTATATTGTTGTTGATTTTTAAGTATTTAATTTGATATTTTTCTGAGTTTGAGTGTCTGTTTTGAGTCTGTTTCAACATTTATGTTATTATTGCTCTTTTTATTGAAATCTTGGTTTGATATTTCAATTGATATTTTCTGTCTGGTTTGAGTATGTTTAACCTTTCTGTTGATGTTCTGGTGTATTTTTTAAAATCTTAGATTGAGAGTTTCTGGTAATGACTGTTTTAATTGACATTTTGTGTTTGTTTTGTGGTTTTATTTCTTCATTTCTGTTGATTACTAAGTGTTTAGTTTGATATTTATCTGTTTGTCAGGCTTACATCTGATCTTTTCTGTCTGTTTTGAGTCTATTTCAGCATTTATGTTTTTTTTTTGTTTTTTTTTAAGTCTTTTCTGAAATCTTAGTTTGATATTTTTCTTGGGTTTTACATTTATGTTGGTTTTTAGGGTTTAGTTTAGTATAACAATTGTCTGGTTTTGACTCTTTCAAATGATGTTTTGTCTGTTTTAAGGCCTTATTTCCCTATTTCTGTTGATTTTTTAAATGTTTATTTGAATATCTATCTGGTTCTGAATCTTTCATTCTATCTTTTCTGTCTGTTTTGAGTGTATTTTCACATTTCAGTTGTTTTTCCTGAAATCTCAGTTGGATATTTGTCTTTAGCTTGACATTTCTGATGGTTTTAAGGTTGTAGTTTGATGTTTGGTTTTAACTCTTTCAATTGATATTTTATGTCTATTTTGAGTTTTTATTTCTGTATTTCTGTTGATTTTTAAATGTTTACTTCAATATTTATCTAGTTTTGAGTCTTTCATTCGAACTTTTCGACATTTCAGCTGTTTTTCCAAAATCTTAGTTTGATATGTCTTTAATTTGTCGTTAGTGCTTAGTTAAATGTTTTTTGGTGTTGAGTTTTTAATCAGATCTTTTCTGTCTGAAGTCTTAAGTCTATTTCAACATTTCTGTTTGTTTCTCTTTTTCTTGGAGACTTAGTTGAATGTTTGTCTTTGCTTTGACATTTCTATAGATTTTTAAGGTTTTAGTTTGATATTCGTTGGGTATTGACGCTTTTAATTGATATTTTCTGTTTGTTTTGAATCTTGTTTTCTGTATTTCTGTTGATTTTTGAACATTTGCTTAAAGTAACATGATAGCTTGTTTTCCTTATTAGACTCAGTGCTATCAATGTATTGAGATATAACAATGGATTCTTGTGCAAACCTCACATAACAGAGGTTTTAAGAACTGTTCTAAATCATTGCAACAACTGTTCTGCTAACAGATTAGCATTTGTTCTGCAGATATCATAAGTCAAAGTATAAAATATATTATAATTCTGACCCGTGTTTGATGACGTCTGAGGACAAACAAGAAAACAAAATATTATCAAAGTCTTCAGGTTGGGAACAATAATGTCTCCAAAGTTTCGTGCAATCTGCTGATATTTGTTGACATCGTCTTGGCCGAAAAACGGCTACGCTAACAGAGAAACGTGCTAATATGGTTGATATCTGCACAGATCTCCAGATAAAAGCACAAACAGGCTTCAAGGTGAATCTAAGCATGTTGCAGATTGCAGAAAGTGCAAAAGCAGCAGACTGAGACAAATGGGTTAATAATTGAAGGAGTTGTGGTGTCAGTTTGGAGCTGCTGAAAGACGCCTGGTGGATTTGACATTACAGAACATTTCAGCAGCGATTAGCTTCCAACAAGACAGACTACATTCCTGACGACTGCTACTGACTGACTGATGCGTTTCTGCACATCTGAACATTGATGACATCTCCAACATCTACACCTGACCTCTGTGGTTTCGTTTTCTGCAGAGGATGTACCGTACAGTGGAGGGTGTTTACCTCCTGTCTTTGCTAAACAGCCCGGTTTCCTAACAGAGGCCAGATGTAACAGCGATGTGTTCATGCGAGAAAAGACACTGCCAACACAAACAGCAGCGTGTTTAGGAAAACACAACATGAGTGAAGAATGAGTATAGCTCACGCAAACACTATACAGCCAGAAGTGTGTGGATGCTCGTACATTACAACCAACGCTATACCAAAAAAGGTTCTTCCTCTGAGAATCACAAATGTCTGTACAAAATATAGTGTCATTCCATTCAGGAGTTGAGATATTTTAGTGAAAAAAGTGAAAACGTTGCCCCTCAAGATGAATAAAAAAATGAAAAGATCATTACAGTGAGTAGGGTGAACTCTCTTGGGACAAACTTTCATGACTATCCATCCAGTATGTTAACACTGTAAAATTTATAAAAGTAGATACTGGTCACAAAGAATAACACTGTCAAGCAAGTAAATAATTGTTTAAGTGGTTTGTTCAAGTTAGCATTTGTGCTAAAACCTCTTCATTTATCTATACAGTTTAGATATTCCAACTCTTCTTGTTAGCGTGCACCAAAGCTAAAGCTCTCAGAGGAATGTTTTCATCCTCAACTTCTAAATCAAGGATAAGAACCACTGTTGAGGCTGTAAATAGTTAATGCATTACTTTCAGCTAGCTGCTAACACTTTCAGACAATAATACATTCCTTTTAGCTAGCTCTTACAGACATTAATGCATGACTTTTAGCTTGCTGCTAACTCTTTCAGACATAAATCCATTACTTATAACTTGCTTTTTAGACCTTAATCCATTGCTTTTAGCTAGCTGTTAGCTCCTTCAGACATGAATCCATTGCTTTTAGCTAGCTGTTAGCCCTCTCAGACATTAATCCATTATGTAGCTACATCTTTCAGGCATTACCCCGTTATTTTTAGCTTGCTGCTAGCTCATTCAGAAATCAATCCATTGTTTTTAATCAGTTATTTTTTTAGCTAGCTCTCACAGACATCAATCCATGACTATTAGCTAGCTGTTAGCTCTGTCAGACACTAATCCATGACTTTTAGCTAGCTGTTAGCTTTCTCAGACATTAATCCATGACTTTTAGCTAGCTGTTAGCTCTCTCAGACATTAATCCATAGCTAGCTGTTAGCTCTGTCAGACACTAATCCATGACTTTTAGCTAGCTGTTAGCTCTCTCAGACATTAATCCATAGCTAGCTGTTAGCTCTCTCAGACATCAATCCATGACTTTAGCTAGCTGTTTGCTTTCTCAGACATTAATCCATGACTTTTAGCTAGCTGTTAGCTCTCTCAGACATTAATCCATAGCTAGCTGTTAGCTCTCTCAGACATCAATCCATGACTTTAGCTAGCTGTTTGCTTTCTCAGACATTAATCCATGACTTTTAGCTAGCTGTTAGCTCTCTCAGATATTAATCCATAGCTAGCTGTTTGCTTTCTCAGACATTAATCCATGACTGTTAGCTAGCTGTTTTTACTGTTGTATGTAGATTTTACTTTTTAAATTTTTTTTTTATTGTTTGCTTACTGGAATGCTTGTGTAAACTGCTGCAAAACAAATCACCCTTCAAGGGACAAGCAATAAAGTTGAGTTGAACTACTGCAAATTAAGAATGTTCAAAATGGTTTTGGGAAGTGACAAACAATCGACCACCAGAGCCTGGTTAGAAAACATCATCCTATCAACGTTTAGCTGTTTTATTCAATGTAGCAATGGTAGCATAAGGTAGAGGCTAAAAAACAGAAGTTTCTCAAATTTGTTCTGCTGCATGAGCAGTGGCTTGGTGGTTAGAACCTTCGCCTTGCAGCTAGAAGATCCCAGGTTTGCATCCCGGCTTTCCTGGGATCTTTCTGCATGGAGTTTGAATGTTCTCACTGTACATGTGTGGGTTTTCTCCAGCTTCCTCCCACAGTCCAAAAACATGCTGAGGTTAACTGGTGACTCTAAATTGTCCATAGGTGTGAATGTGAGACCTGGTGACCTGTCCAGGATGTGTCCTCCCTTCGTCCTCAGTCAGCTGGGATAGACTCCAGCGCCCCCCCCCTGACCCTGATGAGGATTAAGCGGTGTATAGATAATGGATGAGTAGTTACAATTACAATGCACGGACCTAATTCTTTTGAAAACCATTCATCTTTCCCCAGGACTTGTCTTCATCACACATCACTGAGACACAGATGTGGATGATGCCAACACCAGCAGCAGCCTCTCTGATGAAGAGGACCTCTTTGGATCCGTGGGGTCAGGAAAAGCAGAAGCAGGAGAGCTGGAGAGATACCGTTCATGCCCATCATCCACTGGAGGTAAGGATCTATGGCACACCTCTCCTCACATCAACAAGCTGTCACTTAAAGTCAACACATCTGCAGCCTGGGAGAGACTTTTTCATCATGCAGGACTTCTGTTCACTGCCAAACAGTCACAGCTTCACCGCAAGAACCTTGAGAGCCAACCACTGCTGAAGCTTAACCGAGTGAAGAAACAGGTTTTAACCAAACATGCACAGATACAGACACACCCACACAGTTTATGGTAAAGACAGACTTCTTGTATGTGTACAAGCTGCCTAGTTGTAATGTTTTTTCTATCTACTGAGCCTGTGCCATTAGGATGGAATAAAATACAGTATATTTTGTCACTGGAAGTAGTTTGCACTGTTCAAACATTAAAACATTCCCTTACTGCAGGTGTTTGTTTCAAAAGCTTTTTGTTGTGAAAAACAGAGATTTGAAAATTTGTGTTTTTTGTGCCTTAACTTGTCATTTTGTAAAGATGTTATTTATTTTTGCTATTTTTTTTTTTATTTTATTATTTGGAAATACCAGAATTTGGAAATTATTTTACATTTTTGTCTGTCTGATCACATCATTTAAAAAAAAAATAAATCAGACATTACAATCAGTTACTCAGCACTTGAGTAGTCTTTTCACCAAATACTTTACTCTTGCTTGAGTGATTTTTTTGGATGACTACTTTTTACTTCTAGTTGAGTGATATTATTTTGTTTACTACTTTTAGCAGGTCAAACATTTAACCACAACTTTTACTTAACTGTTTCAATTGTAGATTCACATTTTTTAGGCAAATATCTGTTGTGCCATTACTAAAATCCTGCTCACTCGTTAACAGGTTTTCTTATTTATGCAGTATTTTGTGTTACTGCTGCCTTAAAAATTCAAAATCAAATCATATCTTTTATTATTGACATTAATGGAGCTACTTTACAGTTGTTCCATGCTGCCTTTACCAACTGCACAACAAAACATTTTGGGAATTACTGTGGCAAGACAATATAAAGAGCTAAGATTAAATATAAATACACAATAGATAGAATGTACTCTCACTTCCTGCCAGATCTATTGTTCATCTTCTCAGTGTAAATGAGGTTCTTTGGTGTGTTCTTTGGCCTCAGAGGAAACAAACTTGGGCCGCAGAAAAGTCATTTGGTGGGAACTGCTCACATAAACTCACAGCGAACGCTACACGACACCTTTTCTGCCTTTAAATGAAGCCAGCATTCCTGCTGTTACAACCACAGAAAGGCCTTTTTTTTCAGGATGTTTCCTCTGAACCGACACACTCCAGCAACTCTGTTTGCTGACTGTGTGTGTGTCGAGGCGTGACTTCTCTATTTAAGGACATTTCCATCCACTTTTCACACACATGAGGCGCCATCAGCCGTCCACTGTCGCCACGGCAACCAGATGCTGGTCATAGGGCGTCTAGAGTTTCCATTACGCTGCACATTGAATTCGGCTTACTTTTTAGAGTCATTATCTGAAATTTATTATGTCATGATGCAAAGAAAAAAAAAACCTGTACTGACAGTCTGAACTTGTTTCACCTTCATCTTATCTGTTGTTGCTTCAGTTTTGTTGCAGTTTTTCCCACAACGATGACCTAACTCCTGCTGAATGTGTTGAGGCAGAACATCTCTCACAGGTTGCTTGCTTGAGGAAAAATAGTTTCTAGTCACGACTTGCAGCTCAGTTTTAGAGTCACGGTTTGGTACATTTACAGCAGAACATATGTATAAATGCTGCAAACTGTCCATATTAAACAACACAAATGCTGCAAAATGAGCCTTTGCCGTTGCCTGTAGGGCTCTTTGAGTAATCTTTATGCACAAAGCAACGCTGCCTTTTACTTTCTCTTTGTCAACACTGAGGACAATGCAGCCATATTGTTGTGTGTCCAGTCAATTGTCCTGTACAGACTCTAATAATCTAAAAAAAAAAGTTTTTGCACAGCTTTAAAAACTAACCCTGCTAGCGTGCTGATTCTGATAGACAACAGCTGGTGCACTGCTAAAACATTTCTGTTTCAGGTCATTGATCGCACCTGAGATGTAGTTAGGGTCGCCTACTGTCCCTTAAAATACGGAATCGTCCTTTATTTGACAATTAATTGTTGCGTCCCGTATTGAATCAACGCAATATGGGAGTCTCCACCCGAAACTCCACCACGTCCAAAGAAGCAAAAATGTTTGCAAATGTACAGACGTGAGTGGGAAGAGTGGAACTCCTGGCAATGGGTACAAACTCTGTTGCTCTTGGACTGGCTGAAGTAAGGCAGCATCAACATGTAAAAAGCATGAGAACAGAGAGAACCCAACCAGTAGGTCACAGTTTATCATCATCTAATCATCTCCTGAAGTCCATATGGTGAGAGACATCAGTATCTGGTTGTTCATTTACCAGAGGATGCTTAGAATCATGCTGATGTGGTCTGTACTCTACAGTATTTTAGTGACTCAATAAATGCCTAAGTTGTTTTTTTTTTTTTAATGGTTTATAGTTTTTAATAAACATTTAATAGCCTATATGTAATCAATAAATGGCCTTTGCCTATCTAAAGAAAAACTCACTCAGAACTCTGATTTGTTAACAGGACTAAATAAATAAATCAATAAATACACACATAAATAAGTTAATACATTAATTGTGTTAAGATAAGATTTAGATTTAGATTAAAAAATGTAGACAGTAGTACATTAATCTTTTACTTTTAGCTAACTACTAGCTCTTACAGACATTAATTTATTACTTTTATATTGCTGTTGATTCTGTCAGAAATGAACCCATTGCTTTTAGTTAGCTGCTAGTTTATTCACACATTATTCCTTTACTTTTAGCGAGCTCTTTCAAACATTAAGTACTTTTAGCTACCTGCTAGCTCTTTCAGACATTATTTCATTACTTTTAGCTAGCTATTAGCTGTTTCCAACATAATATTTTTAGCAAACAAGACATTCATTCATTACTTTCAGTTACCTTTTAGACATGAATCCATAACTGTTAGCTGGCTGCTAGCTGTTTCAAAACTTTATTGTATTTAGAAGATGAGCTTTAAAATGAACTAATCCAATATGTTTGTCTCTTAGAAATTACATTCATGCACCACTGATTTGCCCTCCTAAGAACACCTGAATGTGACTTTTCCTTTGCCGTGGCAGCTGTCGGACGAATGTTTGCGGTGCATTCAGAGTGTTTCCTGTTGTAATTTCCATTGAATTCATAACCACACATTTGTTTTCCAGTGTTGGAGTGTTTACTCAGCGTTCTGTCCGGCTCCGTCAGAGAATAATTCAGGTCACCACACAGTCTGTCGCTGCACACAAAGGACTGCATGGAGGGAGTTTGACTGTGAAAGGCTTTTGTTGATCTCTTTAGTCTCCGGCTTCCTGTTAACGGGGAGGCGTCCTGTGTATAAAAGTGTGTGTGTTCATGTATAAGTGTGTGTTCACCTCGTTTCCATGCATGTTGGCCACGTATTTGAACTCCGGGATGCTGACTGTGTGGCTGCGAGGACGAACGCTGAGAGCTAAAACCCACAACTCCCGACCTGAAACAGAAAGCAAACGAAGATTTGTGCATTTTAAATCCATTAGTCTTAATTCTAGTGTCTCATGTTGTAAATTATATTGCAAGCCATGACACTAAAACACCAAAATACAAGGATACCAGCATTTGTACCAAGGTTCAAGGAGCAACTCAGCATAATAAAACTGTTTTTGAAATTCATTCGGAATAATAGACTACAATTACTGCTTTTGAATAAATGTTTCCAATCCATAAAAATTTATATTTATGCTATGTTGTTTTATGTGTTTTAGTGTTAGCATCGTAGCAGCATATCTAACGGATGGTTTAGGTTTACCCAAGCTAGCTTTAACTATAAGCGCTATCAAAACCTAAAGTTTTAAAGGCGCCATATTGTGCTGCTTTTCAGCAAATGAAAGAAAATCGTATTTTTATAAATTAAAAATGCTGCAAAGATGTGTAATTTCACCATCGCTGTACAATTCCTGGATTTAGACCTGTTTTAAATGGACTATTTTAAAGTCTGTAACTTTAAATGCAGGAGCTGGCCCCGCCCCCTTCAGAAAGAAGACTCTCTCTGCATCACTCACTGACATGAGTTCGTGTTTCAGACCAGGACTTCCTATTGCTTCTTTCTGAGGATTTTTCTCTACGTGAAAATATTTGTGGAATAACTGTGAAGTCAGTTCCGTTTTAACTCTTCTGTTATTTTTTTCTAATAAAAAATGTCAAAATGCCGGTGAAAACATTTTATAAAAACAATGATCTTGATCTTCCTGCATTAAGAGCAACGCCCGAGCCGCCTCAACTGAGGGAAAAAACTTTTATTTTGCGAAAATGGATGTGTTTTTATTTGAATTGTATCATTTTAATTAAACCCCCCCCCCCGCGACCCTAGTGAGGATTAAGCGGTGTATAGATGATGGATGGATGGAAAATAAATACACAACATTAAATCACATGTTTGTCTGTCTTAATACTGAAAGCCTCCGTTGCTAATCTAATAGTATGTAGAGCTTATGCAGCATATAGCGCACCTTTCACATCTCAAACACCAATTAAAGGTTTACAGACTACTTGTAAGGCATCAATAACACATCAAACCCACAGTAGATTTCTTAACTTATACATTTAACGTAACACATAGCACGTCCATATATCATTATCGTAGCATGCTAATTGTTCTAACAACACGAGCGCTATTTGCATGTCATTTACACGTCTTTAATTTGAATAACAATGTGAACATAAATGTAACATACCTCGTAGGCTGCTTGTAACTAAAGAGGGGCTCGTATTAGGCCTTGTCCACACGTAGCCGGGTTTTTGTAAAACCGAATATCCTGTCCCCTCCGTCTAGAAAAAAACTTACGTACACACCACCTCGTTTTTAGAAAAAAACTTCATCCACACCTAACCGCATAAGTGCGTTTTTCAGCGCATTCATAAGCATGCCAGACCTTTAGGTGGCAGTAGTTCCCCAAATCCTAGCAAGGTGGTGGAGAATAACCGTCCTTAACGTTGTCCTTCGCCTGTGTTGTTGAATGTGGATCAGTATCTGGGCTTGTAAAAACAAGCAAGTAAAAAGCGCCTGTACAAGAAACAGCGCCCAAAACCTTGTGAGAGCATCCATACTGTTACCGAATGTAAACACAGGTCGCATATGTGACGTAAGAACATATTTTGTCGCAGGCGGTGACGTTTCGAAACGCAAAACCCCGGTTACTGATGTCCACATGCAGACGCATAAAACGGAGAATTCACAAATCTTCACTTTGGTCGGAGTTTTTAAAAAGAATCGTTTTTGATGACGTAAATCTGCGTTTTCGTGTGGATGATAGGCCGAATCGTAGAAAAATATCTTCGTTTTGTGAGATGCCCGGCTACGTGTGGACAAGGGCTCAGACTGCTCTTCACTTCGTCTTTCTTTTTAGTTGTGTACAGTACACGTTATACACTGAAGTCTGCCGTTTTCATTCATTCATTCATTTCGCGCTCCGTCTCCACTTCCGGTTTCGCCGTCCGTCCGTAAACATGACGTGCGGAACCACTCTATCAACAATAATTAGTTCCGCATCAATAAATAATAATATAAACAAAATTAGAACGGAACAGGGATTTAACTAACTATGAGAGACAGTTACATATAGTTTTAGTAATGCTGAGTGTTAAAGAAGCTTGTCGCACAGAGGTTCTACGTAACAACATTGTTCTGTTTTCCTAGCACACAAATTGGTGACTAGAAAACCCTTGTGCAGTTGTTAGCACATGAACAAAAATGGGAGTTTTCATTAAAAACATGAAATTGCCTGAGTGACGGTTGTCCAACAAAAAATGATATATATATATATATATATATATATATATATATATATATATATATATATATATATATATATATATATATATATATATATATATATATATATATATATATATATATATATATATATATACCAGAGAAATGATAAGTTCTGTTTTAAGAAAAAAATTTGAATTGAGCCATGTTGGTTTTTAAAAAAGCTGACTTTTCAAATTGAGACAGAAACATATATATATATATATATATATATATATATATATATATATATATATATATATATATATATATACACATATATATGTGTGTGTGTGTGTGTGTGTGTGTGTGTGTTTTTTTTTTTTTTACTGTTTTCATCCACTTTTTGTAATGCAATACTTCAAAATATGCATATAAATGTGTTACGGAAACACCAATCTGGTTCTATCTCCCAGTCTACTTCTGGAAACTCAAGGGACCACAAGTTGACTAACTAAAGTGAGCATTTTTTGTTTGTTCCAAATGCAAACACTGTTCTAAGACAAACTTTAATAATCCCTCAATGTGATACAATACAATACAAAACTAAAATAAGGTTAAAAATGAAGATATAATCAAGACTGTAAACACCTTTCACATGTACAGATGAGGAGTGCTGAGAACACAGATAGACATGAAAAGTGTCTTTTAGCTCATGGTTTGGTTTTTGCAGGTTTACAGTTGGATTCTGCTTCTACCAAGCTGTGGTTGTCACTAAAGTGAAGCCTGCAGAGCTGAGTTTCAGTGCAGTAAAAGTTTCCATGTGAACAAAACTACTGTAACTACACTGACGCTCTGCAGAGGAGTGAATAAATGAAGCCCTGCAAGCCTCAGCAGGTCTGCAGCATCATCAGCAACCTGAGGGGAAAAACTGACAGACGGGATGACACACAAAAATGCAACACAAACACACACAGACACACACAGACACACACAGACACGTACTGGTTGGACGGCGGCCAGCTGGTGTCCTGGATTAGCTCAGATTAGCTGTTTGTGTGCGTGTGATTAGCCAGATTAAGGCGTCCCAGATTAAATTAACCGGCAGCGCTAACAGCCGCATCATACGATCACATCAACAGACAGTCGGTGTCCTGGTTACCATGGTGACCAACACCTGACACCACCAGTGTAAAGGTATCTGTCTGCTGCCGTTTGAAATTCAAACTTTAAATTATTCACCAACAGGATGCAAAACAACCTGCAAAGTGTTTCAGTGTGATTAAATGGTGAAAATCTGGGAAAAATGTTGTTTAAAAAGGATAGAATACTGTCACAAAGCTGTAAACCGGTGAAAATAATATCAAATATTGGTAAAATAATTCTATTTTTAGCTGGTTTAAATGCAATTAAAAAGAGTGTAATTTTACAGTCATACTAGATTTTTTTTCTGGACATTTTACCTTTTTATGTCACAGTCATCATGTAAATGAATGCTTTTTACAGTGATTTTATTTTAATTTTCTGTGAATTGTATTAAATATTATCTATATTTCAACAAAACAGACATTCTGTAAAAGAACAATCTTCACTATACATGATTTTCTTTCCTGTAGAGCTAATATTTGTGAAATAATAATATATTTGCTCTTAAATACAGTAAAAAAGTAGTGTAATTTCACTGTCAAATGTTGTAAAATAACAAATTACTATTTTTAAAAAATAGAGATATTTTTGTGGACATTATTTAAAGGTTTAGCCATTTTATTTTATTTTTGCTCTAGTCAAAATGTCAATTAATACTTTTTTTCTTTGATTTCATTGGACATTATCTGTAATTTAACAATAAACAACAGTCAAATCATTTGTTTACACATTTTCGACCCATTTCCCACTGTGGAAGCAGATTTGTCCACAAAACTAACTTAATTTCCTGTATTCTTGCTAGTTTTTACACAGCAGCTCCTCCAGGTGAGACAGGAAGCAGCAGGTGAGTTGTTACCTAAGACCGACTGGCCGATGCTGTACAGGTGAGTGATGTCGGGGTTGGAGGCGTTGACCTGCAGCAGGTACTGCTCCATCTCCTGGTTGGTGTGGTACCGAAACTCCAACATGGAAGCAGGGGTGAGGAAGAGGAGGAGGAAGAGTGATGACATCCCTGCAGTGTGACCTGAACGAGGAAAAACAGAAAGTCAGCAGGTTTAAAGCTCCTCAGGCTAACGTAGGAAATGCTCAGGAACAGCCAATTAATCGGCCTTTTCAGCTTTTCTTTTTCCATTGCGGCAAAGAATCCAACAACTCTAAACATTAACTCCAAATGTGCCAAAACAAACAGTAGCTACTGGACGTGACTCTAGGTCAAAAAGGAAATATACTTTTCCAAACTTAACCAACCAGCATCAAGACTCACCAAGTTTCTACCTAAGCAGGGGTAAGGACTTTTTTCTCCTTTCAGTATGGTCATGAAAGAGGTTTAAAGGGCTGGTTCTTGAAGTTAGAACACCATTAAAGTCCAGGTCACCTTATAAAGGCCTATAAATTCCTGTAATGGAACAAAACATGTTGTAGAGAGATGTCCTGAGCCTGATCCCATGATTGGAAATGGCGTCAATCACAAGAACTTTGAATGATCGCTATCAACATGTACTGTTTCCCAAGACCTGTTTTCATATGGACACATGAATAAAAGTTGAAAGAATGGCTGTCCAATATTCCTCAGGGACATGAGTTTGCTCACTTACATAACCCAACTTTATCACTCATTTGCTGGCCTGAGGTCAATAATCTTCCCAAGTCTCTGTCACGGTGCTCCTTTACTTGCTAAATTTCCATAAAGCTCTCGGTTTGCCAACACAGAAGTGCCCACCTCCTCTGGTTGCTACAGTATTCAACACTTAAAGGCAACCAGATACTTAAGTTACTTTACAATACGCAAAGTGTGTACTGTCTTTGAAACGGTGTCCGATATTGACAGATAATAAATATTAAAGATTCAGATCAGGAGCCCGTCAGTATGGCCATGAAAGAGGTGAAAAGACCCGCTTCTTGCAGTCTTAACTCATACAATGATCCATTAAAGGCCTACAAGTTCCTGTAGTGGAACATAGTATGCTGTAAAGATGTCCTAAGCCTGATCCCAAGATCAGAATTGGGGTCAATCACATGAAGTTTGAAGTGATTGGTATCGACATATACTGTTTCCCAAGATTTGTTTTCCCATAGAAACATAAACAAAAGCTGCAAAAATGACCATCAGATGTTCCTTTGGGATGTAGGACTGTTATCTTAAGTAATTCAGCTTATTTGGTTACTCATATGCTGGCCTAAGGTCAATAATCCTCAAAGAAGTCTCTGTCACAGTGCTCCTTTACTAGCTAAAACTCACATAATGGTCACCACAGTATCAAACTGTTTGAGGCACCCACGTATGACGGCAAATCTACGATACTTGAATTGATATTTGAAATCCATAGATATGAAATCTAAAGACATGGATGGGAACGTGGTCCAAAAGTACTTAACTGGGACATCTATAAGTTATTGACAATTCGAAGGACACTTTCAAGAGTGCAGTTCTACACCATGACCAAGGCTCTATCTTGCAGTTTAAAAGACGTAACACGGCTCTACCCGTAAATTTATTGGGTTCTACCTTTGGTCATGTTCCACCTCTCCACCAAGGTTTATAAAACTTGGTTTGGTAGGTTTCTGTGTGATCTTGTAAACGAACGGCCCAAACATGCTGCGCTTGTACCTCGGTAGATTAAACAGGATGAAAACAGCTGATTACAATGTGACTGAGCTGAAGAATCAGAATCAAAAACAGTCTCGTTAACATTTTTTTTCATTCAACCAAGTGCTATTTTTGGTCCACTACTTAAAGAGATGTCATGAGAACCACTTTCTGGCTTTAAATTTTAACCAAGAATTGTAAAATATCTGTGGTATCAGTTCTGACAACCAAATATTTGGTGCTGTTACATCCTGTCAGCATAACTCAACATTTCCTTAATGAACGTAGCTCTGAATTAGTAGTTAGTTAATTTTACATTTTCTGATTTAACATTACTTATGAGGGAAAAACTGAGTAACTTTGGACCAGACAAATTGTTACACTTTTCACTGTTTTCTGAAATTTTTTAGTTTTTTTTTTAGGGGGTATTAATCAATTTTCTGAGAAAACATTCAATATTTATCAATAAAGAGTTGCCTGTTCGTAGAGAAGTAACTGAACGTGAGGCTGAATTTGATGAATAATTTGGTAATTATTTGATAAGTTCTTTATTTTGCACTGTGATTCTAAACTTGTTTCCGATGCACTTGTGTATATATCATTAAATTTGTATTTTTCTTACCTACTTCATGCCAGCTCAGTGTAACTTATGTGTGTTTTCTGGCTTGTAATCTGCTGCTGCAACACTTAAACCTACTTCAGGGGATCAATAAAGAGCTGTACATATCTTTAAGGTGTTTTGTCTGTGGGATGGAGGCTGCAGACTAATAAAAATACAATTATCTGGAGGAAAAGGCTGCAGAAAGTGACATTAATGCATCAAAAGCTGCACAGAAATGTAAGAAATGTCAATTAAACCTGTGAGCAGAAGGAAGCTGATGAATCCAGATGAAACTGGACGCTTTGAGTATGGTTTTGTCACATTAAACATCAGGTTTTTTTGTCCTTTTTAATGCTTCAACAAACACTAAGTGAACTTTAGTCTGTGCAGAGTTTCAGTCTGTCAAGGAATATAAACTGGAGGTTTGTTAAACTGTAATTACAGTCAGCCTCGGTGAAGGTTTGATGACTTCGCAAACAGGTTACTGTCAGATTCCATGAATAAATTGTGGGTCTTTTAAAAAACGACTCTGAGCTTCCATGAAATCATCTGGTTTAGTTTGAGTCGACTTTATTCTATTTTTGTCTATTTTAGCCGATTGATTGGTTCATTGTGGTTTTATTTTAGCCCAGTTGGATGATTTAAATCCTGTTATTTTAGCTTATTCTATGCATATATGGTGACAAACTGAAGTGAAATATGTCTGTTTGTGTTTTTCATGGACAGACAGTTGGAGTTAATCTTTGGCCATGTTGCCCCAAATTTGCAGGAAGGTCACAGTTTTACATGCAGATCAGATTTGTGGCAAAAATTTGAAGTCAGCTTCTCAATAATTTTGTGCAAAACTAATGGAAGGTTTGCTAAAATGCTATGATATTATTAAAATTAGTAAATCATGAAAAAGGAAGCTCAGAGAGATGTTTGGTTAATTTGACATCCTGACAGGTGATTACTGAGACAGACTTTAAGTTTAAGACAGAAGAAAAAATGCAAAACTAAAAACAAATATGTGTAATAAACAACATAATAAAACAAATAATATGAAATAGTTAAAATGATTCAAATTGTGGCAGTTAAATCAGTTATAGCAGCAAAGGAAAATAAGTATATTTGCTGTAAAAATGCAGCCAAATTCCAACAATAATCCTGTTTTTTCACAAAAAAATAGAGTAAAATGTAAAATGTAAAATATGATTTTTTTAAAGTCAGAAACAAAAAAGACTATGAACAGCAGGCTAATGTACAAAAAAACTGTCTGAATTGAACTAAAACTTCTTGCACAACAGTTTGATGAAGAATATTATTGATAGCCGAGACAATTTTTACAAAAAGTTAAATTATTTTCCCTTGTTTTCTAATCCATATTTAATAAACTACAATTTGGCATGTGTTGTTGTTTTTGAATAAATAAAAATATAACTTGCTTTATCCTTTATCCTTCATTATTTTTTAGGTGTTTTAGCGCTTTATGAATTTTTTAAATATTAAACAGAGTTGATAGATCTAAATTTTGGATCAATAATATTGAAGATGCATTCTGCAAGCATTTTAAAAGAAGAATAAGTTGTAATTCAAAGACAATTACAGTTAATGTTGACTACAGTGACAACACTAACGCTACACTTTTAAAAAGTAAACCTGAAATTCCACTATAGAGTACTGATACCAGCTATACAGCCACTCCTCATTTAATTAAACTGCAAAAAATAAAAATAAAACATAAAGACCCCACTAACAATCTACAATAGTATTCATACTTATATTAAGCAAATACTAGACTGGTAAGTAAAAAATAAATACATAAATGAGTGGTTTGAGCGGCACACAGATGCCATAAAAACATGATAGAAATATTTTTAAAAATTCTTTTATGGAAAGAAACTAATTTATTGAAACAAGCAACATGTTGAAGGATTACTACAGAAAGTTATAGGAACGCTAACGGCAGAAAATTGATTATAATTACTGACTTAACCATTAGATAAATGACATAAACAAATTCTAATAATTATCATAATAATAACACAGATATAGTTAAAGTGCTGCTGTTAACTCGGTCATTAACGAGACAGAAACTGGGGAATGTTCCCGAAGCAGAGCAGCGTTTATCACTAATCGATAATGAGCCAATGAACCGCCGTCGGATCGATACTCGGAGCTCCTACCTTTCCTCCGGTCCGGTCCGTGTGTCTCCGCCGCCGGCTGGCTGCCTGACTGGGTGAACGTTCCTTCTTCATTGCCGGGTCTCCCTCAGCACGGTGCGGGGGGCGGAGCTTAGCGTCAGACTGAGTGTGTGTGTGTGTGTTGGACGCAAACACTCGGACTCTACAGGTTAATGAATGAAACAGAGCCCCGATTCATCCCACGGAAAAAAGGCTTAAATATTCCTCATTCAGCCTCATTCACAGTCAGTCTGAGTGTTGATGTTTAACTGGAAGCCACAGAAACCGTCTAAATTGGCTTAATTTGGATTATTTGAGTAAAAGTTTGAGTTCAAAGTGTAAACTGAAGGAAAAAAGTCATGAGTTTACTTAATTCATTAAAAAAGTGTGATTTCTGTGCTTCGAGCTAACATGCTAGCATGTTAAGGGTCTTAGCTTGACAAGTTTAATTTACGCTAAAAACAAGCAGGAGGAGTAGGGCATCCACATTTGTCACTGAAGGGTTGTAGGAGCCTTGAGAATGTCATGAGCGCCCTTCAGGGGGTATTGGTAGTTATGAAGAGGTTCTAAGGTCCTTGAAGTGGTTGTAGAAATCCTCCTTGACAAGATTGTAGGGAGTTCTAAGGGTTATTGAGGAGGTTGTAGAGCCCCTGAAGAGGTCATAGGAGATGTAAAAATGTTGTGAGGGCCAATGGGAAAGTTGTAAAGACCCATGAGGAAGTTGTATGGGCTTTGAAGGAGTTCGAAAGGTCATTGTGGAGGTTGTAAGGTCCTTGAAGTGGTTGTAGAGATCCTCCTCGATAAGACTGTATGAACTTTGAGGGGGTTCTAAGGGTCACTGAGGAGACTGTAGGGCCCCTGAAGGGGTTGTAAGAGATCTGAAAATGTTGCATTGAGAAAGTTGTAAAGACCCATGAGGAAGTTGTATGGGCTTTCAGGGGGTTCTAAGTGTTATTG
Source organism: Amphiprion ocellaris (assembly GCF_022539595.1). Lineage (NCBI taxonomy): Eukaryota > Metazoa > Chordata > Actinopteri > Pomacentridae > Amphiprion > Amphiprion ocellaris. Next base: position 25,804,048 of record NC_072786.1, on the reverse strand, counting down.
AGGGAGTTGTAGAGCCCCTGAAGAGGTTGTAAGAGATCTGAAAATGTTGTAAGGGCTACTGAGAAAGATGTAAAGATCCATGAGGAAGCTGTTTGGACTTTGAGGGGGTTCCAAGGGTCATTTGGTAGGTTGTACGGTCCTGGAAGATGTCATAAGAGTAGTTGAAGAGGTTGTAGGCACTATGAAGAAGTTCGGAGGGTCTTTAAGGAGATTGTTGGGTCTGAGAAGAGATTGAAGGGACTTTGAAGAGGTTCTAAGGATCTTCCAAAAGTTGCAGATTCATTGAGGCAGTCTCAAAGGCTCCCGAGGAGGTTGTAGGGTTATTGAGAAGGTTGTAAAGGTCCCTGAGGATGTTATAGGGACTTTATAGGAAGTTCTAAGGGCCTTGAAGAGGGAGTAGGGGTCACTGAGGAAGTTGTACTCATTACTAAAGAGGGTGTAGGAAGCTTTGAAAAGTTATGAGAGCCCTACAAGAGGTTGTATGGGTCACTGAAGAGGTTGTACGGATTTCTGAGGAGGTTGTAGGGTTCCTGAAAAGGTTTTACTAATTGCTGAGGAGATTGTAGGATATTTTGAAATGTTATGAGGGTCCTTGAGGAGTTTGTGAGGGTCATTGCTTTCAGGAGGTTTTAGGGTTTGTCAAGGATGTTGTAGGCAAAAAGTTGTAAAGGTTATTGAGAAGGATGCAGGAACTGTTGAGGTTGTAGGAGTCTGAGACTGTTTTGATGATCAGTGAAGAGGTTGTAAACATCCTAAATGTTGTCAGACTTTGAGGTTCCCTTGTAGAAGCCTTTAAAGGGTTTCAGGGATTGTGGAGGAGCTTATGAGTCCTTGAAGATGTAGTAGATGTTCTCAAAGAGTGTGTAACGTTCTTTAAGGAGGTTGTAGGGGCACATGAAGAGGTTGTAGATGTCTTTGTAGAAAGTTTAGTTATCCTTGAAGGAACCCTGAGAGGGTTGTTGGTGTTGTTAAAAAGTTAAAGGTGTCACTAAAGAAGTTATAGAGGTCCTTGAGGTGTTTCTAGGTGTCATAAAAGTTGTTGTAGGGGTTCTTGAGGAGATATTGCACAAGCTTACAGCTAGCTGATACTGATAAATATTTTGAAGTGTTCACTAAGAACTAAATTATTTTTTTTTAAAGTTGCAAATGTTGAACTGGTCAATCTTTAGAACTTCAAATAATTTAGTTCAATTGTTTCACTACTAAGTGCCTCATTTAGCACATTTCACCTTGATCTTATTATGGGAAGTCAGTGTTATTTTTAATTAAAACCAGTTTACAGTTGGAAGGGAATTTGAAAAAAGCTGTGATTTGACGCCACCTTGTTTTGATACAGAGAAAAACACTGTGACAGCTCTATGATTTATGGGAACTGTTCAGCATTTATCTCACCCAGCCTGTTGCTTTCAGCAACATAAACACAAGTCTCTAGTTTCATCTTGACAATTTTGCAACTTGAACATACACATTTCTTATTTTATGTTTTTAAATTGTCCAGCCATAGATCTGCTGCTGGCAACACGACTGAAAACCAGATATGTTTACTTCCTGTTCAAATAAGACTTAAAACAGAAATAAGTAATCAGTGATGGAGGGGACAGAGTTCACTCAGAAACATTTCTCTCAAAATAAACCATCTGCTTCAGTAACATCAGGCTGGTTTATTGTATTTTGGTTCCACCTGCTGGCTGCCGCTTTAAACTACAACACAACGACCTTCATCATAATCCAACTGAGAATGAAACAAATGTTTAGTCCAAAGCTACAAACAATTTTAATCACTTAATCACTAGTAGTACTTATGTAGTGATCCTTGAAGCTGTTTTTGTGGTCCTTCAGTTAAATTTCTGTGTATTTAAAAATATTCTATGGCTTATTAGACTGTCTAGTTTTGCTAAAGGAGATGCTTGAGGAAGTTTTTGGGGCTCCTGAAGAACAAACAGTCCCTGTACGAAATTAAAGGGGTCCTTGAAAGAGTTGTGTTGGTCCTTGAGGCGTTTGTAGTTGTAATTGTAGTGGTCCTGGAAAACACTGCAGCAAGTAGTAGTAAGGAGCTTGTTAGATTCCTTGGGAGGCTTGAAGGAGCCCTTAAGGCAGCTCTAGAGATCATAGTGAAGGTTTTAATGTTTGAGGAGGTTACATAGATCCTTCAAAGTGATGCTGAGGTCCCTTTTGGGTTTGTAAGAGTTCTTGATGTGTCTTGAGGTATCTTTGCAAAAGTTGTAACGATCCCTAAAGGAATCATAGGGTCCCTAAAGGGTTGTAAAGTTCCTTGAGATGTTTTCTTTGTCATTGAAGGTCTTTTAGAAGTCATTGAAAAACTTGAGGAAGTTGTGGGGCCCTTAAGAGATTGTAAGAGCCATTATAGGCTGCATGGACCTTGAGAAGGTTGTTGAAGTCCTAGGCGGTTCTTGATGTGTTATTTGTGTCATTAAGAGGTTGTAGGGCTCCTAGAGTTGGTTGTTAGTGTGCACAAGGAATTATTATAAATTGTTAAAGAGGTTGTAGTGGTCCTGGAGGACACTGTAGTACTCAAGGACATTTGTAGGTTTGTTGGGGAAGTCTTTGTGAAAGTAGAAATTGTCCTTGGATGGGTCGTACAGTTAAAAAGGTTATAGGGCTCACTGAAGAAGTCCATTGGAGGGGCTGCAGTGGTTCTTTGGTTGACTATGAGGGTTATAAACAGGCTGTGGGGGTTTTTGAGGATGTTGTTGTCTTTAAAGGAGGTTGTAAGGTGAAGGTGAAATATCATAGGGGAGTTTTGAGAAGTTGTTGGGGTGTTTGCTGAAGTTACCATGGTTATTAAAAAAGGTTGTAGGAGTCCTTGAGTAGATTGAAGAGACTGTGAATGGTTGATAAGTCCTTGAAAAGATTGCTGGTGTCACTGAGCTGATTTTAGCAATTCTTCAGGAGTTTGCAGAGGACATTGAGTGGATGGCAGTGGGACGGGAGGACGTTAGGACAAAGTAATTCTGATGAGTCCTTAAACCGGTTGTAGAAGATTGTAGCAGATGATGAAACTTTTAGCAGAAGATGATGAAAAGTGGGGAGATGTCTGTTGGCGTACATCTTATAACAAGGAACAGTAAACAAGCTGAGCTGTTCAAATTTAGCATTCTTTTGTTCTCTTTTGGCCGTATCAAAGTTTAAAATTAACATTCTAGTGCTTCTTCACTCTGTGTCAGGTGTAGTTTCCAGCTTTTTCAGCTTATGCTTGCACTAAAGTGAACCGACAGCAGCGAAAGTGTTTCTAATCCTCCGTCTTGTACGTTGAGGTAATAATGTTGGAGTAATTGCAGCTCGGGGGGCCGAGCGGCTGATTGACAGCTCATTTAAACAGACATGGACAGGAAGATGAGAGGCGAGGCTCAGAAACAGGAAGTTAATGAAGCTGGAGGGGTGAGCGACAGGTACAGCATCAGCAATACACTCATCTGTCTCGCTGTAATTGAAACCTCATTTAGTGAAACAGGCTGGCGCTGATTCACCATTTTCCCTGAAACCGAAAACAAAAGAGCTTCAAATTACCTGAAAGCAAAGTAGGAAAGTCTCTTTAAAGTTTGGATCCGGCTCAGCAGACAGAAACAACAGCATTGATTATGAGTCTCAACTGAACGTTGAGAGATTCAGGTTGTCCTTGAGGAGATTGTGCAATCGCAGTTCATCCTCTGGGAATTGTGAAATCTGTGGCATCTATTCCATCTATTTCACTCAGATCGCTGACTGCATATAAAACATGGATTAACTTCTGGTCTGAAAAGTAAAGCCAATGCAGATGTGTCTTAAACTTGCATTCTTTACAACAGCCAGCAGGGAGTGACTCCTGGTTACAAATAGAGGTCAAATTGTGTAGAAGTCAAGCAGAAAATGATTGTTACCTCAGTAAATATTTTCCTAATGAAGTCAAGAACTCAGTCTGTTTCAAGTAGTAACTAAGTTTCAAGTTTCACAAAAATTGGTACAAAATTTTGCATAGAAATTCACGGTTCCCAGAGGATCAATCCTACTGATCATGGTGGTCTCCTGACTTACCCACTAGCACCGCCATAAGATAGACTTTCTTTTTTACAGTGAAAAATATGGACAACTATGAAATCAATAGCCATGGAATTTGGTATTGATATTTGTGGTTCTCAGTCATTACTTCATCTTCTGGAGTCCTGGCAGGACTTTCATGAAAAAAGGAAGTTAACTTTGCATTTGAGGAGCAGTGAAGCCCTTAAAATTCTTGTTGAGTTGGCAAGAAGATGGAGAAAAGTACAAACCACAAACAGTTTGAAGACATGCCAGGTTTACGTCTCAGGTTTCAGTTCTTTCAAGAAAACGAGCTTAATATTAACTAATGGCATTTCTATGTTTGGTGGAATGAATGTTTTTGCAGTGCAGCAGCCATCTGGTGAATAAACCACATCTAAAATAGGTGTAGTGACTTTAACGAGGTTTTAAGGATCTTCAAAAAGTTGCAAAAAGATTCACTGAGGTCTTAAAAGTTCCTGAGGAGGTTGTAGGGTTATTGAGTAGGTTGTGAAGGCCCACGAGGACATTGTATGGACTTTGAGGGGATTCTAAGGGTCATTTAGGGGGTTGTAATGTCCTGAAAGTCATTGTAGCTGAAGAGGTTGTAGGAACTTTGAAGAAATTCTACGGGTCTTTGAGGAGGTTGTAGGGCTCCTGAAGAGATTTTAAGGGCCATTCAGAAAGTTGTAAATGCCCATAAGGTAGTTGTATGGACTTTGAGGAAGTCGTAGGCCCATTGAAGAGGTTGGAAGGGTTATTGAGGGGGTTGTAGGGCCCTGGAAGATGTTGGAAGATTAAATGAAGAGGTTGTAGGGATTTTGAAGAAATTCTAAGGGTTGTTGAGGAGCTTGTAGGGCTGCTGGTGGTAAGGACTATTGAGAAAGTTGTAAAGACACACGAGGAAGTTGTTTGGACTTTGAATGGGTTCTGAGTGTCATTTAGGAGGTTGTAGAGTCTAGGAAGATGTTATAAGAGTAGTTGAATAGGTTGTAGGGACTTTGAAGAAGTTCTAAGGATCTTTGGCAAGGTTGCAAGGTCCCTGGAGAGATTGTAGAGACATTGAAGAGGTTTTAAGGATCTTCAAAAAGTTGCAAGATTCATTGAGGAGGTCTTAAAGGTTTCTGAGGAGGTTGTATGGTTATTGAGAAGGTTGTCGAGGCCCCTGATGATGTTGTAGGGGCTTTAAAGAGGTTTTAAGAGCCATGAAGAGGGAGTAGGGTCATCAATGAGGTCGTAAATGTTCCTGAGGAGGTTGTAGGGTCCTTGAAGGAGTCATACTCGTTGCTAAAGAGGTTGTAGGAAGCTTTGTAAAGTTATGAGAGTCCCTCAACAGGTTGTATGGATCATTGAAGAGGTCGTAAGGGTTTCTGAGGACTATTATGAAAAAGGGAAGTTAACTTTGCATTTGAGGAGAGGTCAAGCCCTAAAAATTCCTCTTGGATTGGCAAGAAGAGTTAGAAAAGTACAAACCACCAACAGCAAGATGACATGTCAGGTTTATGTTCCAGGTTTTAGCTCTTTCAAGAAAACATGAAGAGTTTGTGATTAAGTGATGACATTTCTATGTTTCGCCAAATGTCTGTTGTATGTTCTTGCAGTGCAGCAGCTGTCTGGTGAACAAACCACATCCAAAACAAAAGCTACTTTAAAAGAGCCTCTTTGAAGTGAAGATGAGAGCTTTATTTCCTGCATTGCTGACTCATGTTTCTGTCGTGCACAGAGATATTTGATTGTTTTGCTGAGCAGCAGAGTGTTGAGCGGAGAGAAGACAGAAGGAAAGTTAGTCTGTGCAAGATAAGACGCTCTGAGTCTTTCAGCTTTGGAGGAAATCTGAAAACCAGACCATCATATTTCCATAATCTGCCTCATATCTGAACCGACCAGCCCTGACTCACTCATCTCCATTCCCATCATGCACCTGGCCTCTGATACATTACCATAATCCATCCAGTCTGTGCAGACTTTTAGCTGGAGTTGTGTGAGGATGGATACTGCAGTTCATGTTGCACTGACATTTTTTTGCATTTATAGTCAATTTTTTCCTGAACTGAAGCCGCTGTTGACAATCTGATAGGAAAAGTGAAGGTAATCAGTCTGTATTAAAATATTAAAATAGTGACTTTTACTTTTTACAAAAAAGGAACTTTACCTGCAAACCCTCCCTGACAGAAACCCCAAAACCAACAAATAAGATAAAAGCCTAAAAAATGACAAACAAGAAGTATAGAATGACTAAGATGGCATACAAAACAACTGTAAACCCTTGCAAAATAACCAAAATGAGGATAATATGACCACAAACAGATGAAAAATTACCACAAAAAATGCAAAAACACAATAAGGATACAAAACACATCCATTAACTGACAGAATGCAATCAAAATGAGTTGCAAAGCAAAAGCAGAAACACAAAATTCTCACCAAAGGATGCAAAATAACCTGAAATGACTCACAAAAGGATGGGAAACAGATTTCTAAAGGCCACAAAGATGAGTAAAACAATCAAAATGTGAAACAAAGCAAGCAAAAACAGCTAAAAAATGACCACAATGAAAAGCTAAAACACCATAATGACAGAAAAATAATCAAATCGAGACACAAAACAACTGTAAAAAAACAAAACTACCACAAAAGATGCAAAATTACCACAAAGAGAGGCAGAGTGATTAAGATGAAATGCAAAGCAGCCACAGACACAAATGACTGAAAATTGATTAAAAATGACCTGAAAAAGATGAAAAATTGTGAAAAACGATGTAAAACACCAAAAACCTGAAAGAAAGCGACCACAATACGATGCAAAACAACCATTATGAGAGATGACACAATCATAAAAAGATGGAAAATTATCAGAAAGAGATGTTAAAATGGTATGATAAAAATAACAGCAACAAAGAGAAATACTATGATCAAAATCAGATGCAGAAATACCATAATGACATAAAAACACATAAAGATGTAAAATGATCAAAATGAGCTGGAAAGCAACCACTAAATACATGAAATGACAACAAAATGGAACAGGGCGACCATGAAAAGGTTAAAAATGATAACAGAGCGAACTTATGTCCACACAGGGACTGACAGGTGTGATTCACAGCATGTTGTACAATAACAGGTGGAAATTCAATTCATTCAAAACATTCCAAAAGGCAGACACACAAATTCCAGGTAAGACAGTCGACTGTCAGAGTGACAAACAGGTTTATGAGAAGGAACGGGTTTGGTTTGTCTGCTCGGACAAAAGCTGACGTCTGCTACTGGTACAGTAAACACAACCCTTGCAGTATTTCTTTTCATGTTAACACAAACATACACCATTAACTTAGGTTTCAAGAACTTGAAGGTTGAAAAAGCCTAAACTGCAACTATTGCCCCACCCGTTCCTTCGTTGCTTACGTTGCTTAGATGAGCGCCTAGTAGTGGTAGCATCTACATCATAAAAGAAGCCTCTGGCAACCATTAGGAACACCATAGTAACCATTTAGCAAATTGCCAAAATGACATTAGTAGTGATTACACAACAGTAAAACCCAGCAGGGTACTTATCTGTAGCGAAGGCAGACAATAACATCTATAGTGCGTAAAGTTTCATTGTTGAAATAGGAAATTGAATTTTTCTGGGAGAATGTTAAAGAAAGCTCATATTAAATCTTAAATACAGTTCACAAGAAGGCATGGGAGACTGAAATCAACTGGAAGAAGGTTCTTTGGTCTAACAAATTAAGCCTTTCGGCATCAGACTAGACACCAAACAAAACACATCATCACAAACACACCATACCCACCATAAGGCATGGTGGTGGCAGCATCATGATGTGAAGCATAGCTGTGGTGGCATCATGATGTGAAGCATGTTGGCATCATGATTAAAGCATGGTGGTGGCAGCATCATGATGTTTCTCAGCAGCAGGTTCTGGAAGGCTTGCAAAGGTAGAGTCTGAGGAGAACTGAGACTTGTAGAAGATTTATTTTCCATCCAGACGATGAGCCAAAGCAAACAGCCAAAGATGAGCAGAAATGGTTTAAAGACAACAAGGTGAGGCCTTGTGGAGGCCGAGTTGGAGTCCAGACCTCAATCCAACTGGATTTGTGGATGAACTTGAACAGGGCTGTTCATTTACAATCCCTGTGCAACTTTAGCAGTTTTACAAATGAGAATGAGGTAAAATTTCAGCATCCAGATGTTCAGGCTTATTCAGAGGCAGCAGATTGTTTGAAAAAAATCTTTAGTCTAATTTGCATTGATTGATGTTATAATCAGAGGAGCAGAGTTTCTACGACTGTCACTGGTACCAGGACTGAAGAAAGGGTAGAGTTTCTCCGTGAAGGAGCTTCCAGTAAAGGAATAGAGAAGAACTGCAGCATCTACATCATAAAAAAAAAAACAGACCTTCCTCATAGTCCACAAACACTCTGACCTTCTCAGGTTGGGAAATCACTGAAAGAGGAACCGGATAGCTAGCAAGAGCAAAGTATTCTTTCCTGGTCCTTAGATGTATTGTCCAATATCCGTTCTCTGGGTTTAGTTTAATTTCTCCCTTCCTCTTGACCGACGCTTTGGCCACTCCTAAAGTCCATCCAGTCTTTCCTTTGACCTGGACATCATAGTGGAACCTTCCACAGGAGAAACTCTGCTTTCCTAAGACGTTAATCGCTGGGTCGAATCTTTTCGGGTTTTCTGGGAGTTGCGTCCGAACTTCACCACAGTGCACCTGTTTCCCATCATCAGACAGAACCAGAGCCGGATGAGCTGTATCCGGATCCAAAGTGGTAGGGAGGAGGTCGGGTTGGATGGACGGGTCGACAAAACATTGGAGTGAAGGTCAGAGTTTGATTATCGTGTCAAACTGACGTTTATTGCTCTAAAAATAAAACTTGTCTCTCTCAATCCAAAACTTCTGTTCCCGATAAAAACTTTTACAATGACCTTTAGTTCTCCTGAGGATTTAGAGGGTTTCATTATAGCAGCTATTAATGGAACTTTCATCCTGGATTAGTGTTTCTGTTCATTTACTGTTTAATGAACTGATGTTTGCCGACTAACGTGTTTGTTTTGAGTTTAATTTGTTGGAATATGAGGTTTGTTCAGCACAGATCCCTCCGAGGGGAAACGGTTTGACCGAAACTCGACCTCTGGATGATCCGACTGTTTAAAGCAGCTCACTTCCAGCTGCTAACTGCTGATTATTTACCTGCAAACCGTCAACGCTTTCAAAGCTTTATTAGACCTGTGAGTCACAGTCAGTCAGTCGGTGCTGCTAAGTACAAACTGCTGTGTTCTGGTTGTGTTAGCTCAGTGTTTGTGTGTTTTTGTTGCGTTAGCTCAGTGTTTGTGTGTGTTTGTTGTGTTAGCTCAGTGTTTGTGTTTTTGTTGTGTTCTATGAGTGTGTTTGTGTGTTTTTGTTGTGTTATCTCAGTGTATTTTTATGTTTTTGTTGTGTTATCTCAGTGTGTTTGTGTGTTTTTGTTGTGTTATCTCAGTGTGTTTGTGTTGTGTTCTATCAGTGTGTTTGTGTGTTTTTGTTGTGTTATCTCAGTGTGTTTGTGTGTTTTTGCTGCCAGAGGGTAAATAACGTCTGATTTGTTCTGTGACTCTGCAGCCTTCAGTTCTGTTTTCTCTCAATGTCACACACTGCAGCTGTGTGTGTGTGTGTGTGTGTGTGTGTGTGTGTGTGTGTGTGTGTGTGTGTGTGTGTGTGTGTGTGTGTGTGTGTGTTCAGGGTTTCATGTCAGGTTATAATCCTGTCAGACTCTGAAACCTGAACTGACGTGAACAAGAGGGCGAGCGAGGGATGAATGACAGACTCTCCCTCTCTCTGTCTGCCGTTACCATGGTAACAGGCCCGAGTCGGTTGCCGTGGTTGTCGGTGAGAAAACTGCTGCCTCAGTGCTTCTGAGCAAAGATGTTCAAAAGGCAAGAAACATCTTCCAAAGACAGAAGATGTGATGAGTGCCTCATAAAACTAAAGGTTAAAATAAACCAAAGCATCAAACTAAAATTATCCACTGTATTAAAATGAAGACAAAAATCCCGCAGAAAAATCAAATTAAGACTCTGAAATCTGCAGCAATATCGAACTACAGAACCTACAAACAACAGAAACATCAAAATAACATCCTCAGAGCAGCAGCAGTTTCAAAATAAGACTAAAATATAAAGCCAAAACACAACAGAAATATTGGGCTAAGACTCTAAAATTTGCAGAAATATTAAAATAAAGATTGAAAACCAACAGAAATTTCAAACTACAATTAACAAAATATCAAACTAAGAACTGCAATATCAAACCAACACAATAAAACCAGCAGGAATTTCAAACAAGACTAAAATCAGTAGGAAACAATGACAAAATAAACTTGCCAGGAAAACAAAATCCCACAAAAATCAAAGCAAGAGTCCTGAACAAGCAAATACTTCAAAAATAACTCCAAAAAAGATGTAAAAACCAACACAAATATTTAAAAAATACATATGAAACATATCTAAAATGACAACTAGACGATTCTCCAATTAAATATGTCAAATCTATCAAAGAGAGAGTCCAAAAAAAGACTTAAAACCAACAGAGAAAACTCAAAGCAGACCATAAACATCAAATAAGATACTCAAACCAAAAGAATGTCAAACTAAACACTTTAAAAGCAACAAAAACGTCAAACTGAAGACAAATGTCAAACAACTCAAAAAAACCCCAGAAATGTCAAATTCAGGAATAAAAACTGTCAGAAAACATTAAATGAAAGACTCAAAACCTGATAAATTTATATAAAAATGCATAAAAACCAGCAGATATATCAAACTAAAGACAAAAAACAAATAAAAAGTCCAACAAATATTCACAAACACATCAAAATGTCAAAATCAAGACTCAAAACAGACAGAAAATATCAAATTGATTATTAAGAAAATGGATGAAAATCAAACTAAACACCTAAAAACCAAAAAAAATATCAAAATAAAGGCTCAAAACAGACAGAAAACATCAAATTAAAGACTGAAAATCAAATAAATATCAAACCAAACACTTCAGAACCAACAGAAACATCAAACTGAAGACGTCAGAGAAAAACTCCAAACCAATCAAAATATCAAAATAAAAACTGAAAACAGACAGAAAATAACAAATTGAATATTAAAAAATGGATGAAAATCAAATTAGACACTGAAAAGTCAAAAGAAACTTCAAACTAAAGACAAATATCAAAGAAAAACTCCAAACAAACCAATCAAAATATTAAAATAAAGCCTCAAAACAGAGAGAAAACACGGAATAAAATATTAAAAATTGGATGAACCTTTAAGAAAAACCTTGGAAAGAGAAACTATGTTTGAAAAACCCAACTGAAGGTCACCAGTTTGTTGGAAACCTTTGAAAGAAATCAAACCAAGATTCCAGAAGCTGCTCATATTTCAAACGTTAGACATTAAAATGCAGATAGAAGTGAATGTGAGTCGACTAAACTCCGGCAGCAGCAGGAAAACGAGCTGCTTTCTGTTGTTGCGTCGTAATAAAAGGTTGTGAACAGAATGAAACGGCGTCACGCTGCAGTAAACTCTCTCATCAGCATTTCAATGGCTGCTTCCTCCCACTTCTTCTTCTTCTTCTGCTCTGCTGGGACGTAATTGTAGCTGATTATTAGAGCAGCTCTGCTATCAGACGCTCTGAGCAGGTAGAAACCAAATTAATCGCTCCACTGAACGCCGAATACAGCAGCAGGAACGCTGACCACAGCTGCAGATTCACGTAAAAACGTTTTAGCTGCTCAGACACCAAGATGATGTGATGAACTGATTGTTATTTTTACAGAACCGCACAAGGATGCAAAACAACCACAATCAGACGCAAAATGACCTCGAAAACACTAAATAATTTTTTTAAAACACGCAAAATGTCGCATAAAGATGCAAAACAACCACCAAGAGACGCAGAAGGACCTTGAAAACACTAAATAATTAAAAAAACATGTAAAATGCCACATAAAGATGCAAAACAACCACAAAGACACAAAAAATAACTACAAGGAGGTCTAAAATGACCACAAAAAGGTGTAAAATAACCTAAAACAGCACAGAATGACCACAGAGATGTAAACTACCAACTAAAATATCTGCAATGATCAGAAAATTACCCCCAAAGACATGCAAAACGACAACAAAATGTCCACCATAATCCACAAAATGATGACAAAGAGGAACAAAAGGATCACAAAGAGATACAAAATTACCACAAAGAGACACAAAACAACCACAAAGACACACAAAATAACTACAAAGAGGTCTAAAATGACCACAAACAGAAACAAAATGACCACAGACAGGAACAAAATGACCACAAAGAGGAACAAAATGACCACAAAGAGACACAAAATGATCACAAAGAGGAACAATATGATCACAAAGAGGAACAAAATGATCACAAAGAGGAACAAAATGACCACAAAGAGGAACAAAATGACCACAAAGAGGAACAAAATGATGACAAAAAGGAACAAATTGATGACAAAGAGGAACAAAATGATCACAAAGGACACAAAACGATCACCGAAAGATGCAAAACAACCACAAAGATGTCCAAAACAACTACAAAAAGATGCAAAATGACCAAAAACAGCACAGTGCGGCCACAGAGATGTAAACTAGCAACAAAAACATGTACAAAGATCAGAAAATAAACCCAAAGAGATGCAAAAGGACCACATATACATCTAAAATTGTGCAAAAAGATGCTAAATGGCCACAAAAACATCCAAATTAACCACAAAAAGATGCAAAACGTCCACAAAGAGTCACAAATCTATCAAAACCAGATGCAACAAAACAGAACGAGGGCCCAACATCACCACAAACAGCTGGAAATAACTCCATAAAGATGCTAAACAGCCTCACAGAAGCAGCAGAACTAGAACACAATCAAGACAACAAGAACACAATTTACAAAACAGAGCTCAGATGTTGGTCCACAGACACACAACATGTTAACACGAGGAGGAACCAGAGAGCAGCTGGACCTGAAAACTCTTCTTTGATCAACATTTAGATGTTTTAACCTCCAATGAATGAACCACAACTTCACCACAGCAGCGGAAACACAAAACTCACCTCTGATGACATCTGAAGAAGTTAGTTGTGTAGTTCTGGAACACAAACACAACACACAAGTTTAGGGTTATAATAAATCTATAAAACCATGTAAAATTACTACAGAAAAACACAAAATGGTAACAAAGACATAAAAATGACCACAGAGACAAAAAAATACTACAAAAACACACAATATGGCCACAAACACACCAAAAATTAAAGAAAAAAACCCACAAAATGGCCACAGACATAAAAATGACCAGAGAGACAAAAATTACTACAAAAACACACAAAATGGCCACAGAAACATACAAAATGAGCAGAAAGACACAAAAATGACCACAAAGAGAAAAAAACTGACCACAAAAACACACAAAATGACCACAAAGAGACAAAAAATCACTACAAAACACACAAAATGACCACAAAGAGACAAAAAATTACAACAAAAACACACAAAATAACCACAAAGAGACAAAAAATTACTACAAAAACACACAAAATGGCCACCGAAACACACAAAATGAGCACAAAGACACAAAAATGACCACAAAGAGAGAAAAAATGACCACAAAAACATACAAAATGTCCACAAAGACAGAGAAAATAAAGACAAAACACAAAATAAACACAAAGACACAAAAATGGTCACAAAGAGACAAGAAATGACAACAAAAACAAACAAAATGGCCACAAACAGCAAAAACTAAGACCCCCCCCCCAAATGGTCACAAAGACATAAAAATGACCACAGAGACAAAAAATGACTACAAAAACACACAAAATGACCACAGACCAAAAAAAAAGACTCCAAAAACACACAAAAGGACCATAAAAAATGCAAAGAACTTGACCACTATTTCTTCACAAAGCTAAAATGAAAACAGCTTGAAACAAGAACTACGATGAAAAGTTTCACATTTTTAATGAACAAAATTAAACCTAAACTCATCTTTTTCTGTCCTGTTAGACTCAGTTTTACTTCATATCTTTTTAGTTCATTTTCCTTTAATCCAGTTAAAACAGTTTCCATGATAACAAATGTGAAGCAAACTTTAGAAATGTTGCAGTAATTAAAACAAAAATAAAAATCCAGTTTATGCTGTTTCCCTTATTTCTAGATTTTACACCAGACAGGTGGAGCTTAATTTAAACTTTCTGTACGTTTAGCTGCTCGGTGTCACCTTGTGTCTGCGGTAAATACACGGAGTGTGTGTGTGTGTGTGTGTGTGTGTGTGTGTCTGGATATAATTGGCTCCTGCAGGAATTCAACCCTTCGCCGGTTTTCCTGCAGAAAAATAAAAAATAAAATCAAAAAAGAGCTCAGCTTTGCAGGAATCTTTCAGCAAAAACAGTCACCGACCAATCAGGCGGCCGCTGGAGGCTTCGGCCAATCAGCTCGTCTCCCACTAACGAGGTTCGTTAAGGAGACAGACAGCTGACAGACACACACTCGTCTACCGCTTATTAAACTCCAATAAACGTCGTGTGACTGACAGGACGGAGCTTCCTGCTTCATTAATAAGCCCCGCCTCCTTTTGTTACCTCGGTCATGTGATCGGAGCAGGAAGTAAAGACAAAAGGTCCACAATAAAATGAAAAATGGACTGAAAGAGAAGTAAAATGGCCACAAAAGCCACAAAATTGCCACAGAGAGACACAAAATGATCACAAATATACACTTAGTGGCCACAACTATGTACAAACTAGTCAAAAAACCAACAAAATGGCCACAAAGACATTAAAAGTGACCACAAACACACAGAAAATGACTATAATGGACAGAAAATGAATTATAAAGACACAAAATTATCATAAAGACACACACAGTGGTGACAAAGATACACAAAATGATGAGAAAGAGATGTAAACCAACCACAAAGTGACACAATGTGACCACAAAGGAATTAAAAATGATGACAAAACCCACAAAATGACCACAGAGACAAAAAATTACCCCAACAAAACTCCCACAGAAGGACATAGAAAGATCACAAAGACACAAAGTACCACAAAGTAGCACAAAATGACTAAAAATGATTACAAAGAGGAACAAAAGTGCCACAAAACCAACAAAATGCCACAAAGAGACACAAAATGATTATGTGGAAACACAAAATGACCACAAATAGATGCAAAACAACCATAAACAGACACAAAACAACCAAGAGTGACCAATATAAGATGCAGAATGACCACAAGGACACACAAAATAAACAAAATGAGATGCAAAAGAACACAAGTAACTTAAAAAATGATCACAAAGAGACAGAAAATGAACAAAAAATATGAAAAATGAGGCCAATTCATGTTTTCTGCTTCACAAACCTTCATCACACGTCAGTAGATCGATTCATCTAAAGACACAAACAAACAGAAAAAAGAAAAAGGATCCTCGGAGAAATCATTTTAATAAACTTTAAACACACTCGATATTTCATTACCGTCCTCAGACTCATTTATTCTCATCAGCAGAAGAACAGGAAGTGATGTATTAACTTCATCAGCGTAATGATGTGGAGCCTTTAGTACTAAACTAGTGGAGCTGCAGTTCCACCAGCAGACACTGGGGGGCGCTGCACATCTGTCCACCAACACAGTCATTTCTCTGCCAAATACTTCCAACCAAATCTGAACAACTTTCCACCAACCTCCTCAGAATCAGCTGGTTCTTCATCCATTGTATCTGTAGAGTGTTTAATGAAGTTGTACCTTCATACTGTGAATGTTTTCAGAGTCAGAAGCTTTTCATGTGAATTCTTCCATCATTTAGGAGTCATCCAGGAGTCACTGTCTAAACACTAAAACTGGTTTGTCTTTGAGCATTTGAGTACACAAAATAAACCCAAAAATGGGTGAAACTGATCACTGAAGACTAAAAATTGCCATAAAAACATGCAAAGTTGCCACAAAAAGGGCCAAAATTACAACAAAGAAACATAAAACCACCATAAAAAGACAAGAATTCTCCACAAAAAATGCTAAATTGCCACAAAATGGTCAAAATGACTAAATACAAACATAAAAGCAACACAAAAAAGCACAAATTATCCACAAAAAATGCTAAATTACCACAAAATGGTCAAAATGACCAAAAACAAACATAAAAGCACCACAAAAAGCACAAATTATCCACAAAAAATGCTAAACTACCACAAAATGGTCAAAATGACCAAAAACAAACATAAAATCACCACAGAAAAACACAAATTATCCACAAAAAATGCTAAGTTACCATAAAAAGATGCAAAATTACCACAAAATGGTCAAAATGACCAAAAACAAACATAGAATCACCACAAAAAGACACAAAATTTTCACAAAAAAATGTAAATTTAACAAATACATTGGTCAAAATTAGCAAAAAGAAACTAAATCTTCACAAAAAGATGCAAAATCAAAGAAACATAAAATCACCACAAAAGACAAATTATACACAAAAAATGCTAAATTACAACAAAAAGATGCAAATCACCACAAAATGGGCAAAATTACCAAAAAGGAACATAAAATCACCACAAAAAATGTAAAGTCACCACAAAGAAACATAAAATTGTCTCAAAAAAAGCAAGATCACTAGAAAAAAAGCACAAAATCTTCACAAAAAGGGCAAAAACTGACGCGACAATGGTTACAGTTCATTTGACATCCACTCCACATTTACTACAAAGAAACATAAAACCACAAGAAGACATAAATTCTCCACAAAAAATGCAAAATCACAACAAAAACCTGCAAAATTACTGAAAAGTTGTCAAAATTAGCAAAGAGAAACATAAAATTGTCAAAAAACATGTTCTTTATGGCAAAAAGTCAGAAGATGGAAACAGAAGAAAACAGTCAGAACCAGAACTGAACACGACTTTAGGAGAATCTAAAGAGTCTGAATACTGCAAACTGGTTTTAATAATGACATTGAACTGTTATAAAACACTCATGTTCTTTCTACATTTCACATCTAGCTAAAACAGGACTTTTCCCTTTACACTGTTCCTTCCTCTTTTATGTTTCTGGTCATTTCTTTCCTACCTGCTGCATTCACTCTTCTACCTACCTTTTTGTTTCCTTTTCCTACTTCCTCCTTTCCTTTCCTTTCCTTTCCTTTCCTTTCCTTTCCTTTCCTTTCCTTTCCTTTCCTTTCCTTTCCTTTCCTTTCTTACCTTTTGCTTTGTTTCCTTCCTCCCTGTTGCCTTTCCTTTCCTTTCCATTCCTTTCCTTTCCTTTCCTTCCTTTTGCTTTGTTTCCTTCCTCTTTATTTCCTTTCCTACTTCCTCCTTACCTTTCCTACCTTTGCCTTGTTTCCTTCCTCCTTGTTTCCTTTCCTAGTTCCTCCTTACCTTTCCTACTTACTGTTTTCCATCCTCCTTCTTTCTCATTTCCTTTCCTACCTTTTGCATTCCTTCCTTTCTTCTTTCTTGTTTCCTGTCCTACCTTGTCAGTCCTGCATCCCTTTTCTTCCCCTTCGTTTCCTTTTCTACTTCCTGTTTGCTTATTTCCTTCCTTTATATCGCCATTTACCACCTTGTTTCCATTTCTTTCTTCATCTTTTTCATACCTCACCTCTTCCTTATCTATTTATTTCCTTCTCTACCTTGTTTCCTCCCTCCTTTTGCTCTTAAAGTACTGTTATTCTAACTTTCATTTCCATGTTTCCTTACTTCTTCTCATTTTTATCAGTGTGTTTTTCTTTCCATATCTTTTTGGTTCTTTCAAACAATCTTTCTTTGGCCTACTCATTTCTCCTTCTCAACTTCCTTGTTTCCTTTCCTTTCCTTTCTCTCAATCGTTTCTCCATCTTCACTCGGCTGTTTCTGTCCAGATTAAAAATTGGACTTCTAGCAGATAAATGGATGAGTGTGAACAGATGGGTGGCCTAGTTTCAGCCTCTGCCCTCCTCCTATCGATCGGTCTGTCCCTCTATCAATAATCCATCATCCATCCATCAGTCTCTGTAGAAGAGAACGAGGAGGAGGAGGAGGAAGGTGGCTCCTCTGTTCGACTTTAGTACTCTGCTGTAGGTGTTCACTGGAGATACTTTGAAGATGATGAAAATTGTATTTTTGCAGATGTTATTTAAGTGCCGTTGGAGCATGAAGCTTCACTCCTCGCTGCTCCAACAACTTCCTGACGTGATTAAATTGCATTATTTAAAGAAGAAGAAGTGAACTCCTCTGAGCAAAATCACAAACTGGGAAACTTCGCATGGAGTATCGAGCTGTTTCTATTCAGGGTCATAATCAGGTTAAAGCATGAAGTCTGCAGCGAACTGATCGATGTACAGTAAGTACAGCTGCTTTTATAGAGTCAGAAAGTTGAATCTGCGAAAAATGTCAATGTTTTCAAGTTTGTCTTTGCTCCTGATCCGATTGGAACCATCTAATATTCAGTATCTGCTGATACGGACAACGTTTTCCGAGAGAATACAAACTTTAGGTATTGAAGATCCGCTATAGTATCTGTTGGCACCACCAGGTGGAGCTTCTTACCGTTTAATGCGGTTTAATTTCAGCCTAGTTTGAACAGTAAAACTGCAGCAAGCAATCATTGGTACCCTGGATGCGTTTCTGTTTCAGTTTGTCGAAAATGTCTCATAATTTCCCCCAAAATCGCTCAGCTTCCCCCGAAATACCTCAAACTCATCCAAGTTTCCTCAAGACCACTCTAAAATGACTACAAACTGTCAAAGACCTAAAAGTTATCAAAAACACCTCAAAGTTTTAAATGAATGACCTGAAACTTTTCCAAAAATCAAAAAAACTCATATTTACTCAAAAACTGCCCAAAATGACTTGATTTTTTGAAAATGCCTGCCTTCAATGTTTTTCAAAATGTCTCAAAACTTGACGAAAATGACAAAATATATGTCCACAATGGTACAAAACCTGCACTAAATCGACCGATCAAAGGATGGCGGTCAATTCCCTGCTGGCGAACAGAGATCATTGTTGGAGTTTAGCCAATAAAGGAGCACCATGACGGAGACTTCTACGAGATTTGTCTACAAACAAGTCTTATATCAAATTGGAATAATTCAAGACAGTTTCTACATCCTAGTGCAACAACTGACAGCTTTTTAAAAATGGTTTTCTTTTAGTTTTCTTTTATATGCTGACACATATCAGTTAAAACTTCCTGCGATCAACCCCTAACCCAATCATAAGAGTCAGATCAGGATGTCTGTACTTTTAGTATGTTTGCCTTCTGTTACCAAGATATAAAAAACATGAAATCTCATAAATTAGGTAAATGACATAACTCAAAACTGTCGTTTTTAAATTATTGGGATTTTTAAGGCACTAGTTGAACTACTTTTGCATTTCCAATAAATTGAGTTAGGTGTTCAAGGTCTCTAAGTGCAACAAGAACCAACGATTCCAATGGGAGGGACTCGCATGCATTCTCTTCTCCTTTTCTATTATCGAAGTTCTGGTGGCAGCAGGTTGAGCAGATCATTCCAGATGTTTCTCTCCACAGAAAAGTTTCCAGATGTTCCTCTAGGTTCCTGAGGTGTTCCCGGGCCAGATGAGATATGTACTCCCTCCAGAGAGTTCTGTTAAGATGGACAAAGTTTTTATTTCCTTCGTTTTTGAGTGTTTTAGGCATTTGTGAAACAGCTGGTTTTACTTCCGGCTTCTTCTACTCTGGTTTTTACAGTCATGTCGCCTACAGCGCCACCTTTTGGCAACACGATGCAGCTGAGTTTATTCATTTTACAAGTCAGAACATCTTTTTCTGATTTTAAACCCTAAAATTTTGTAATTATTTCCAAGTTTACATGAAAATACAACACCTTGTTGACGAGATCACTGAATTTTGGATCACAAACTACTATAGCACAGTTGGCATGTTTTCTTTGATGTTTATTTTGGTCATTTTCATCTCCAGACAGCATAAAACATCTCCAATACCAGCTGACAAGAGGAATAATTATGACTTTCCTGATTAAGAACCATTTCTTAAGACTTCCCTCCATTCTTCTTTCGTAGATCGACAAAATTTAGTTTGTTTCTTCATCTTTCTTGAGTATTATTAGCAGTTGGCGGTTAGAATTTTTCTGTTAAAACATTACAATAGTTTGCTTCACAATCACTTCATTGCGGAATCTGAAATATTTATTCTTCATTTTACACGTAGAGCTTGTTCTAAGACCATAATTTTCTAATTATTTCCACGTTTACATGAAAATATGACACATTTTTGGATGTGCTCTCCTACTTTTGGAGGATAAACCGAGTTAATATGCAAAAATCAATACATTTGACTAATTTCTGCTGACAGACTCGCACCAATTAAACCACGACCTTCGATATTTTTGACACTGAACATTTAAAGTTGAACACTGGGTCTGAAATCTTCAGAGTGCAAACCGCTGCTGGCTTCTCTCTGTGGATGGCAGTGATGCTCTGCTGGACGAGAAAACATTTTTATTCCTGCACTTCCTTTTCTTAGGAGCTAAAGTGCATGTGTGTGTGTGTGTGTGTGTGTCAGCAGTTGGTAATCGGCTCAGCTCGGAGCTCAGAGACCTGTCCTCGGGGATTGTGGGTATTTTCATGTGTCAATTCACATCAGGTTCAACATGAGAGAGTTCAACACAACTGCACACATACACATATACACATGGACACGCACACAGCAGCCTTGTTCCACGGTACGTAACAACACACACCTTTTTGTGGAGTGTGTGTTCATCTCTCCGGGTGTATTAATCAACCAGGTCTGGACTCAGCACTCCGTTACAAAGCCGACAAACACTCCGGACTGCCGTGGTTCAGGCGAGCCGTCGGTCACCTGAAGCATCCACGGTGACTTCAGACCATCCACGATAAATACATTAACATGAGCAGAGTCCACACTGAAGCCACTAGATCAGAGTCTCTGTAGCCAACAGTGAGGCTAAAACGAGGAAACAACAAACAAGTCTCCACTTCTTCCAACCACTGAGCTCCTTGCTAACTTTTTACACTGAGAAACGCAAAAAAACAGGATGCAAAGTACGATATGTTATTGAAATGTAATGATTGAGCTAAAATTAGGCTAGAATGGAACAGCAACAAGTAATGCTTGTGAGGCATTTAAAGAACCCTGGTAAATCGGATTATCTACAAGATGTTTCTGAAACATCTGTAAACGTCAGTAAACAATCTGTTACACTCCACCTCTAACCTGCATGAGTCTCTGCATTGCGTTTCAGTTGTCTTCGTTGTTTACTTTCAGTTTTCACTTGGTTTCTGGTTCGATTTACGAAAAAAATCACTCTCTGTTAGACACTTTTACATGTTGGTTAGAAACCATAATAATTTGGATAGAATTAGCAAAAATGTCATGACTTGGGTTAAATAACGACTCTTACACTGCATGTTTGAAGCTTTTCCCTTAATTTCTTTGCTACTACGGTGACAGCTCCATCTAAAGTATGATTGTTGGGCTGAAAAGGAGCAACAGTGAAGCAGTAAAACACAACTGCAACGACTGTGATGGTGTATTTCTGGTTTCATTTGAGTTAAATCTGACACTAACGCATCTTATTTCAAAATTTCAAGATAATTTTCTGTCTTACACTCATCTGAGAGACTAACAAAGTGCTGACTAGAAGCTTCTCGGTGCACATAGTGTCTACTGTTGCTCATGAAGCATTTAAGGAGCATCGGTTATTTGCAGCGTCGAGCAACAGTCTACATGTTGCAGTACCACACATGTGTCTTCAGTGCAACTACATGAAATAGCCATGTGCAGCAAGTGTTAAAAGTTATTATGCATTTTAAAGACTATTCTCGCCTTCGTATACAAAAGCTCCACCTGTTACTGTATTGAGTGAGCATTGAAGCCTCATCCTTCACTCAACTCCACCCACAACCGATTCTCAATCTCTGTATTTTATCTTGTCTTGTCTTCTTTCATCTTATCTCATCCTGTCTTGTTCTATCTCATCTCGTCTTATCTTGTTTTATCTCATCTTATCTTCTTTCCTCTTATCCTGTCTTGTTTTATCTCATCTTATCTCATTTTATTTTGTCTTATCTTGTCTTGCTGATTGTCATCTTATCTTGCTTCATCTTGTTTAATCTTGTCTTACCCTATCTTGTCTTATCCCATCTTATGTTATCTTGTTTTATCTCATTTTGTCTTCTTTTATCTTATTTTGTCTCATCTTACATCATCTTATCTTGTATCTTATCTTGTTCTATCTCATCTTGTCTTTTCTTGTTGTATCTCATTTGATCTTGTTTCATCTTCTTTTGTTATATCTTGTCTTTTATGTCAGATTATCTCATCTCATCTTGTTTCATCTTCTTTTATCTTTTCTTGTCTCGTTTGTATCTCATCTCATCTCGTCTGTCTTGTCTTATCAAGCAGGTTGTGCACAGAGAAATTTCTAGTCTCCTGCTAAGTTAAAGTTTATCTGCTAAAAACAAACCATAAATTTAGTTTTAAAAAGGTTTCAACTAAATTTTGGGAACAGTAACCTAGTCACTTGTGGATCTGTTATGTTGGCTTATATGGTAAATTTTACATCGTTGAAGAGGAGATGGATTGTTTCTGTTGTTTTGGAGGATGATTTAAGGTTGAAAACAATTGGAAAGTTGTTGAAAACTTATCCTGCTGCAACAACTTCTTCATCTTCTACTGTGATGTTCGACAGCAGAGCCATAGCTATGCATGATCCGTCTTCTTTACTGGTCAGTTAAGAGTCGCGGTGTTGAACTTTGCTGTGTTTCTGGGCTGCGAACCAGAGAGAGTTCAGTAAAGAAAGAATCGGGTTTGATCAGCTTCATTTCAGCTGATTCTGCAGTAAAGTATGTTCTGAACGACCTCGATGACCTGATGAAGTTACGGTTCGTCCAACATGTGTTTCCTCCACGTTAACATGCAGCAACCGGCCTGCTGCTCATGAATTATGAGTTTTATCATCAGATCCATCATTAACAAGCGGCGGAGCAAGAATGTCAGCACATGTTCACCTCCGGCCGACATCTGTAGGCGTGAGGAGCTCAGCGGGAAGCCGGTGGCTCCATCAATATGTAATTTGCAGATATATATCTATAAATAATCACCTGTCAACTCTGAAAGACTCACTGGCTGAAATCTTTACAAAAAAAGAAGAAAGACACATTGAATTTCTTTGCTTATATGTTTCAGGAAAGTTTTAAAAAACTTGGAATGCATCTGACCAACATTGACAATATGTTGGCTCCACATACTACAGATAATTAACTATTTCCATGTTTCCTCTCCATACATTTCCTCTCTCCTCTGCTCATCTTCTGTAGAAAGATGTTTCACCATGCTGAATGTATCTCCAACAACGTGCTCCTCTGTTCACTGTTTCTGAGCAATGCTGCATTCTCTCAGTCCAAATCTATTAAAAATTATTTGAAACTTATGAAAACAACTCAAAACCTGCCTAAAATAACTTGAAATGTGTCCATATTAACAAAAAATTGTCCAAATTGACAAAAAATGTCTGAAATACCAAAAAAAAAGTCCAAAATGACTTTAAACAAGCTAAAAATTACTCAAAATTAGTTCAATGTTAGGTTTTTTTTGAGTCTCTACAGACAATTTGAGTCATTTTGGCCAATTTTTGGTCCAGTTTTGAGTCTCTGCTCATCATCTATAGAAAGATGTTTCTCCATGCTGAATGTATCTCCAACAACTCCTCCTCTGTTCACTGTTTCTGAGTCATGCTGCATTTATTATATTCATCCACGATGTTTGATTTTCCTTCCAAATGACTTCAAACTTTTCCAATATTACTAAAAATGTCCAAAATAAGGATCAATTTGGCCAAAATGTCTCAGAAATCATCCACAACTGCCAAAAATGCCCAAAGTGACTCAAACATTAGTCAGAATTCATCCAAATGTATAAAATTGTCCAAAATAACTCGACTGAAGAATCCTGGATAAAATACACCTCTAGATGCTATATATACTGTATATATTGAACTTAGAGATGTTTCACCATGCTGAATGTATCTCCAACAACTTCTCCTCTGTTCACTGTTTCTGAGCCATGCTGCATTTATTTTATTCATCCACGATGTTTGATTTTCCTCTCAGACTATTATTGTCATCTCGTTTTGTTGTTTTGTGTCACAGTTTTGTCATTTCATCTTGTTTTTGGTGTTTTGTGTTTTGTTTAAGTCACTTTGTCTTGTTTTTCTTAGACTGAGATTTTGTCAAGTTAATAGTGGATGTAACACCAGTAGGATGCAGGAAATAGAACAATAGATGTTTGGTATGTTGGCCAGAATTTTTTGAATTCGACTGAATTTTAAGTACAAGAGGAGACGACTGCTAGTAGACGAGAAGATTAAAGGCCGCTACACACTGTGTGACTGCATAATGAAAACATAAGCTGAATCGCAGCCTATGATGTACATGAGTTGACGTGAATACGCAGCAAGCACCGTCCATCTATGAAAATAAACAACTGAAGCATAAACGGAGGACCTACAATCACAGGGAAACTAGCCAAACATGAACGGATTGAATTTTTATTTATTTAATAACATGAACTAAGTGCTGTGGCCACTATTTACAGCGGTGTGTGCGTGCATCTGCGTTTGCTAGCTGCTAATGTTAGGTTTCTAACCAGGGAGCTGCTACATCCTTCCATGCTTTGTCCTTTTTTGTCCAGTTGTGGTTCGAGCTGGAGGACACATCTGAAAGGTTTCTGCTGCCATAACTATACTAGGCTGTCTTCTTTGTTTAAATCCCACATACTTGTTTTGATGTGTTTTGCCAATGTCGCCGCAAATCATCTATTTGGGTTTAGCGCCAGTGTCGCGCTGATCAGGACGTCATTTCATCCTGCATTTCTATTGGTTAGTTAGTTGATGTAGGTCGCAGCAACAGTCACACTGTGAGATGATCACCCCCAATTTCTGACAGTCAGAATTTGATCGCAACTTGTCTTTAGTTGCAAGACCGTGACAACGGCCGTCCTTGAACCTGTCTCACAGTGCGACTTGGGGCCACCCATTTAGAGCCACGACCAAAGATATCAAGGATTCAAGGATATTTATTGTTATTGCATTTCTGCAACCAGATTTTGTTGGCACTTCCAAAAAACAAAACCAACATAGTATAACAAACAACGAACAGCTGTATAAAACTAGTATTTTTTAAAAAAAAAAAAAATATATATATATATATATACATATATATATATATATATATATATACACTCACACACAACTAAATAGAAACAAGTATTTAAAAAAGTGTAATCGCCACAATTCTCTCACGATTGTTATCTTTCGTCTGGGACGGCTGAAAATTGCACAGCTTGTAGAGGCCTTAATGGAGCAGTTTTACCAATTAGCACTGAGAAACGAGAGTAGGCACTTTAAATAAATTCCTTGAAAACAAAAAAGAGATTCTACATGGAAAGTTCTTTGGGTGGTTGGAACATACACAAAGGTCTCTAAAGCAACCACAAGTTCCTGCAGTGGAAAACTGCTTATTGCATGTTGAAGGCTGCCTTTGACTGTAGGAACTTAAGACAGGAGGGAAGTTACAAGAATGTTTATTTTCCCTTTCAACTGTTCCAGTTCAACTGCTTTAACTGCAATGTTAACTCCACCAAAATGACAACGAATAAAGTAGCTGCTGAACCTAACTCCAGTTCTATGAGTACGTAGGAAACAAAACAATGGAGGTTTGTTATTTAGCCAGTATGGTGAATTTTATGTAGAAGACAATGATGTTTAAAGAAGACTGCTATGCAACAAGACATCTAGAGGCCAGAAGTGAGTTCAACCAAGTATCGTTGTCTTCTCCAAGTGTACTTAACCTGGATAAAGAACATTTACACTCTTAGAACTTCCCTGAAAAAGGTTCTACAGGTTCGTTTCTTGTGGTCGGAAGATGAACAAAGCTTAATAATGGCCTGCAAGTTCTAGCATTCAAGGACAAGTTGTTTTGTTTGCTGTTGTTAAAAAATAATATTTTCCTTTTTCCGGTGAAGTAAACAGCAGGAAACACAGACTCTTTCAGTCAAACACATGTCATATATATTCAAATCAAATTGATTTGAACACAATGTTTGTGCATCGAATCACAGATCTGGCTTAGCTACGCCCCTAATTTCTGCATTTACAAGCTCTGAATACCAAATATGTAGAGTCGATTCCCCCTGAAGGCCACTTATAAAACATGCAGCTGATTTCCTCTCAGCCAGGAAACCACCTTGTTGCTGTCCCTGATGTGTGAACATCGATCTGAGGGATCGATTTGTTTAGATGATTATTAATCAGCCATCTGTCCGCGCAGATTTAAATAAAACCAACTGAATTCTCTGCAGATCTGCTGAATGAGCTCCCGCTTAAACTGCATCTCGAACTCTCAGACACGGGGAGGAAGAAACTCAATAATCCTTGAACACATTTGAAATATCACAGGACTGTTTCAAATCCCCAGAGCAGCTCTACAACCGCAAGACCATGCAAACACATTAAGTTAAAGAAAACGGCTCCAGTGGAGTCTTTACACAACAGATCCGGAGTCCAGAGAGTCGCTCCGAGCTTCATTATGAAACATGCAACAGCAGAATTACAACTGGATGGAGGAATACAAATGTGTTTTCAGAGAACCTTCTCTGCAACATTAAATATTATCACAACATCCCGAGGTACCAATTTAATAGTCTAAATACACGAAATATGACATTTATTTTATTATAATGTGAAAGTTTTCAGGTGATAATCGCATCCTTATCATGTGAAATTCGTGTCTGAATGAGGAAACTGTATGCAGAGAACAGAAAAATTGAGTATTTGTACAGTTATGGTGAGATTCTGCTGTTACTGACCACAATACTGATACTGTGGAAAGTATGTGTGCACATAGAAGGACATTAAAATGCATCCAACGCAATCACTAACCGCAGAATCTCACCATGTTTTAACCCTAACTTGACATAGAATTGAATTAAATCAAGAAATTAAGCATTTTTTTCTCAATTTTTCTGTGTTAAACAGCCGTCGAGCATGGAGGTAGTAGTATCATGTGCTGGGGCTATCTAGAAGTGCTTTAGCACTGATTTCAGACTGTATGTTAGGCTGGTTTTGGACTGATTTATGTTTGGTTTCAGTCTTGGTTCTCCTGGTTTGGGATGTGACTTAAATTTGGTTTAGAGTTTATTTTACTCTTAATCTGGTCCTTCAGGACTGGTTTCAGACTGTCTTGGGTGAGTCTTGACCTTTTTTAGGAGTAGTTTAAGTTTAGTTTTGGTCTTGATTATGCACTGGTTTTTGACCTTTTTTAAGGACTGGTTTCAGTCTGTTTCTAAAACTGGCTTCAGTTTTGGTTTAGGACTGCTTTCAGACTGTATTCTGACTGGTTCTGAACATTTTCTTGGAGGTTTAATTTTGGTCCTGGTTTTAGACATTTTTAGGACTAGCTTAAGACTGGTTTCAGACTGCCTTGGGTGGGTCTTGGACTTTTTTAGGAGTAGTTTAGGTTTGGTTTTGGTCCCGATTTTGGACTGGTTTTTGACTTTTTTAGGACCTGTTTCAGACTGTATGTTAGACTGGTTTTGGACTTTATTGGGACTGGTTTATGTTTGGTTTCAATCTTGGTTCTGCTGGTTTTGGATGTGATTTAAAGTTGGTTTAGGATTTATTTTACTCTGGATCTGGTCCTGGTTTCAGACTGTCTTGTGTGGAACTTAGACTTTTTTTTATGAATAGTTTAGGTTTGGTCGTGGTCCCAATTTTGCACTGGTTTTTGACATTTTTGCAACTGGTTTTGGACTGTCTTGGGCTTTTTTAAGGAGTAGTTTTCTAAAATTGGTTTTAGCTTTGATTTAGGACTGGTTTCAGACTGTCTTGGTCTTTTTTTAGGAGCAGTTTAGGTTTGGTTTTGGTCCCGATTTTGTACTGACTTTTTGGACTTTTTTTAGGACTGGCTTTGGACTGTTTCTAAAACTGGTTTCAGTTTTGGTTCTGGACTGGTTTCAGACTGTAGTCTGACTGGTTCTGAACATTTTTTGGACCGGTTTGGTCCTGGTTTTACACCTTTTAGTAGTGGTTGAGGACTGGTTTCAGACTGTCTTGGGCAGGTCTTTTTCAAATCCCAAGAACACCAAACATCAAGCATGGTGGTGGCAGTATCATGCTCTGTGGAAGTGGAGCTTCACACAAAGTAAATGGAATAATGAAGGAGGATTACCTCCATGTTCTTCAGGAAAACCTAAAACCATCAGCAGAAGGTTGCTCTTGGACACAGTTGGATGTTTCAACAAGACAATGAGCCCAAACACACATCAGATGTGGTAAAGAAATGGTTCAATCAGGCTAGAATGAAGGTTCTAGACTGGTCTCCCCAAAGTCCTGACTTAGACCTATCAAGAACCCGTGGACTGATGAAGAAACAAGTAAAACAAACTGAGTTGAACTGAACTGATTCTGTCCAGAGGAGTGAAAGATAAACCAGAAGATTGAAATCAGAAGAACTAAACTGAGGTGGAAATGGACAAATTTAACCAAATAGTAGCATTTCTGTTTGCAGATTTCATCATAGTCCTAGAAGATCTTTAATAAATCTAAGAAGGAACCAAAATGCATGATTGTGCATGATACTACCACCACCATGCTTGACGGTAGGTATAGTAAAATAAATTCAGAAGCAACATGTATGATTGTGTATTGTGACGAACATGCAGGTTTTTCAGTGATTTCATCTTAGAAAATTCAGAATTAAAGGAGTTTGGAAATTCAAGACTGCCATGATATGCATCGTCTTTACGAGTGGATGGATGAAGTTCTAGATTTGCATGGTTTACTTTCAGAGCATTGCGAGCTGCATCAGGTTTGCAGCCTGCTGCAGATCTGTGTTGGTGTTCTTCTATGTATCTCTCTCTGAAATCCATAAAACAGAAACCAAAAGAATCTAACCAAGGTAAAAATGGACAGAAGAAATTAAACCACATATCAACATTTCAGTATGCATATTTTTGACCCAGCAGATTGTGTCATAACTCCAGAAGACCTTTAATAAATCTAAGAAAGAACCAAAATGCATTGTGCATGATACTACCGCCTCCATGCTTGAGGGTAGGTATAATACAATAAATTTTGGAATTAGGCTCCTAGAGTTATATAAGTCATTGGAAACTCAAGACTATCTTGAACTTTACAAGTGGGTGGAACCTTTTGTTCATCATTGTAGCCGCTATTTACATTGTATTTCTTCAGCTACTTAAAATGAGCCCACGGAACTCTCTTCTGTAGAAATGTGGAGTTTCCTACAATATGGACACCACACAGTGGCTGTACTTGAAGGATGTAAAGTGTCAGCAGACCTGCTCCCACTCCCACTCCCACTTCACGCCTCTTGGTCTGAGCAACTCTCGCTGTGGCAAACTCTCAGCCGGAGTGGGCAGCGAGTGGACGCTGGAGGTCGGATGAAACGAATCTAAGAGTCTGCAGCTCTGGGAGGTGAACTGAGCAAAAAGAACTGCTGGGGCTGATGGAAATATCCCTCATTTTGAAATAAAAGCTGCACTGAAGGATATAAAAGTACATTTAGCGTGTAGCTTTAGGACTCCAAACCTGAATAATCAGACATTTTTATTGACTTAGACATGAAATGTCAGTTTTATTGTCATTTTTGAGTAAAACTGATTTTAAATTGGAGGGGATTTTAATCTTAAGTGGATATTTGATGCCAAAACTCGAGTCCAGTGTTTTTAGCTTTTAATTACTAGCCTCACTTTCCCTTTCCTCTATTTAATCTAATTCTGTTTATCTTGTTGTAGGAAGTCTTTGTATAAGGATTTAGCATCTTAGCTCTTCCGCACAAGCCTTGGTTAACTGTAAATGTATGTATATTTGAGTAAATGCAAGTAACACTGTGCTTCTATACATGAGAGCATTCTACATGTTTTTAAAAATAAATTAATTTTGTTAAACGTGCAAACAAACTAAAAAATAAAAATTGCACGATTACTTTGCTTGCTGTTACACCCTCTAGTTATTGGGGACTGTGCTTCTAATCAATTTTAAATTCAGTAAATAAAAAATAAGAAGCAATAATACTCGGCAAGAATATGACTTGAAACAGTCTGATAAGGTGACCTGAACTCATATTTTTGAAACAAATTCATGATTTTGTGTTTAATTTCACTGAAATTTGGACGTAATGTCAGAACTGTGATGGTGATGATTCTGAAATTTGCTTTCATTTCAAAACTAGTTTACTTGAAAAGTATTTGTCGTGCAGAAAAACTACAGGTATCATTAGAAAGGCTGGATTCTGCCGTTTATTTTGATGTGCAGTACTTTGTAATACAATGGAGGCTTGGTGGTTTTCTCGTAATATTTGGATGATGTTCATTTTGTCGTTCACTATCATAGAAAAACATTTTTGTTTTTAATAAAAAAAAATGTTATCCTATTGGTGGTTTACTCCACTGAGGAGGAGGAGTGTGAAAAATGGCAAAGAAATTAGTTTGCATAAGTTTGAAGTGCCTTCATAACGTATTTGCTTTAGATACAAATGTGACAAGCATAATTATAAAGCTCCAGTTCCTTTTTTCCCCTTATAATATTATAATAACATATTTAGATATTAATATATTTCGGCAATAACAAGTTCATGAGTGATTCAAACCAGCGGAATGTGTGTGGAGATGGATGCAAAGCTGAATTGAGGTTCTAACTACGATTAAATGTGATGCAAATTCAAGATCATTTTTCTTTCTGTCACTTTGTTGCACAAAACAGCAGCGGCTAATGTTGGAAAGGTCAAGTCGTGCAGTTTCATTTGATATATGCAACACCTCTCTGCAGTAAACACTTCAAAAGCAATCCGAGTGAGAAGAAAGGGAGTGAATTTGGATGCAGAGCGTGTCCGTCGGACTCTGAGGGTTGATATAAATTACAGCTTTGTGTTGTTCAGATGGCAGTTTCTCTCCGACTCTGTGTGCAGCAGGATAATAGATCCCCTGTCACGCCTGCCTGCAGGTCAGTTCCCTCCAGCCTCCCATTCTTCTTGTCTTCCCCCCCGCAGGAGGTTTTATTGTTGGCTTCGGCTGGCAGCAGCTTCCCTTTGATGCCTGAACCGACCGGATGATTCTGTTCTCTGTATTTTATCACAATCTCAGGCCGAGTCCGTCCTGCTGACGGCGCTAATGAAAACGCTGAGACGGCCGCACGGTGATGCAACATCCTCCGTTTGATCGCTGATGAGCCGCACGCCGCTGACACTGCAGGGAGTCGCCCAATCAGAGCGAACCTCCGCCGCCACCGGCCCACTAACCGAGCGATCAGAGTCTAGAAATCAAAGTAGAACAGAAACTGTGCTGTGGAGGCTCTTATTTGTCTCTACTTTGTGCAGAGTCCACAATATAATTGAGCCTTTTCAACTAAATCATCCAAGAAATGATAGTTCAAGGCTAAATTATGTAATTAAGCTAATGAACTCCAAAACAGATAATAAATAACACACTGGCTAAATGAACAAATTAGTAGTTTTGTTTAAATACTGTCAAGAACTGAAGTCATTGGTCATATTTAGAAACTAAAAAGGGACGGCACAGGAAATATATACACAAACCAAATTTAGAAACTCAACACAAAAGCTACACTAAGGAACTGAATGCACAAATTAAACCCAGATACCAAATTAAGGAACCAAACAAAGGAACTTAACATAGGAAGCTACAGTACTCATAACTGCACATTGTAGTTTCTGGTGCAGTCATGAATACCTGCACTGCAGCAGGTATTTTTTTTTCTGTCCTAAAAAAAGGCCTTGAAAGAGGTTCTAAAGGGGTTCCATTAGTCAGAAAATGCAGGAAGGTTCAGGTCACCTTAAAACTGTCTGCAGTGGAAAACATTCTACAGTCAGGAACAAAAGTTGGGAATTAAACTCCGGAGGTTACTTCAAACTAAAGTAAGTCAGGAAATGAACACTGTAACTAAACTCTGCTGTTAAAGTCAGGATCTAAACTTGAGAAGTAAACCCAGGAATCAAATGGAGGAACTAAAGTCTACAACTAAAAGTCAAGAACTAAATTCAGAAACCAAACTAACGAAAGAAGCTCAAGAACTAAAGTCAATAACTTCAATCAGGAAACAAACTCATAAACTAAAGTCAGGAACCAAACCTGGGGACTAAACTCCCTGAGCTAAACTCACAGACCAACCCAGGAAATAAACTCTTCACCTAAAACTCAAGTACTATACTCATGAATTAAACCAAGGAACTAAACCCAGGAGCCAAATTTAAGAACTAAACTTAGAAACCAAACCCGAGAACCAAAGTCAAGAACTAAACTCAGGAAACACGGACGGACACCAAATTTAGGAAGTAAGCTTTAAAACCAAACTAAAGAAGAAAACTCAAGATCTAAACCCAGGAACCAAGCCCAAAAACTAAGCTCGGGAACTAAACTGAAGATCTAAACCCAAGAACCAAACTCAATAACTCAACCCTGGAACTAACCTGAAGATCTGAACCCAAGAAGCAAACCCAGGAACCAAGCCCAAAAACTAAACTCAGGAACTAAACTCTGCAACTGAAACTCATGAACTAATCTCATTTCCTAAACTCAGGAACCAAACCCAGGAAGTAAACTTCAGGTGGTTCTTTGAGGCTGAACTAATGAATTAAAGTCAGGAACTGAGGACTGTAACTGAACTCTGCTGGTAAACTCAGTAAACTTGAAACTCTTCAGACCTTCTGGGATTAAACTCTGGAGCTTCACTCAGAGTTCAGAATGGAGCCTGATGTGAGATAGAAGAGAAACTCTTGTGAACTAAACACTATTAAAGTTGCAGGAACATTTAGAGACGTCAGGATTCTAGTTTGTCTGGCAGGAACCACCTGCACCAGTTTCAATTCTGTCAATTACCAGAAAGACAGAGATTAGCAACAAGATTCAGCAGAAAAAAAGCAGCATTTTAGTTTTCCTGAAAAAATTACATCTGCCTTGGAAAAAGCTGCAACTGCAAAATACAAAAGGATTCAAATTTTTAGTTCTGAAGTTGCAGTTTTTCCAAGAACTTCTCTCTTTTTTTGACCCCTTAAGTTTTTTTTAAATAAAAAAGTTTCCTCAGGTGGTTTTTTAAAATTAAATTTTTTTTTTACCAGCTTCTCCGGTAGTCGACCTTGGCTCTCCTTCCTCCTCCTCCTCTTCCTCGTTTTCCTCCTGCGATTATCTCTGTTTCAGTGTAATTACAGCTCATTCATCTTTTCTGCCAGAAGTCAAGGACGACACACACTAACACACACACACACACACACACACACACACACACACACACACACACACACACACACACACACACACACACACACACACACTGTTACTCCACCCATTTCTCCTTGTTACAGGAAGATAATTTGCAGAAATATTCCTTTAATTATGATTTATATCTGGGTCATTCATAACCAGCGTCAGCCTGTGTGTGTGTGTGAGTGTGTGTGCGTGTGTGTGAAGCATTAGCATAAAAGTTGCCTGTTGTCATGGGCAACGGTTGCCAGTGGAAGCTGTGAGGACGAGGAGGCCTTCAAATTCTTTTTTTCATCCACTTTCTTTTTGGGTTTAATTGCTCTTCAGTATAAAATAAAAGTGTGTTGCAGGTTGAGTCGACCCGGATTTGAACCTGCGACCTGCAGCTAATGGGGTCTAACGAGGTTCTATAAGGGTCTAACTAGGTTCTAAGGGGGTCTAAAGGGGTCTAAGGCAGTCTATGAGGGTCTATCAGGATTTTAATGGGGTCTAACAGGGTTCTAACTGGGTCTCACAATGTTGTAAGGTTGTCTAACAGGGTCTAAAGGGGTCTAACGAGGTTCTAACAGGGTTTTAATGGGGTCTAACAGGGTTCTAAAGGGGTCTCACAATGTTCTAAGGTTGTCTAACGTGGTCTAACAAGGTTCTAAAGGGGTCTAAAGGGGCCTAAGGCAGTCTATGAGGGTCTAACAGGATTTTAATAAGGTCTAACAGGGTTCTAATTGGGTCTCGTGAGGTTCTATAGGGTCTAACAAGAGTGTAAAGGGGTCTACGGTGGTCTAAGGCAGTCTATGAGAGTCTAACAGGATTTTAATAAGGTCTAACGGGGTTCTAAGGGGGTCTAACGGGGTCTAAAGGGGTCTATGAGGGTCTACCAGGGTTTTAATGGGGTCTAACAGGGTTCTAACTGGGTGTCACGATGTTCTAAGGTTGTCTAACAGGGTCTAAAGGGGTCTAACAAGGTTCTAAAGGGGTCTAAAGGGGTCTAAAGGGGCCTAAGGCAGTCTATGAGGGTCTAAGAGGATTTTAATAAGGTTTAACGGGGTTTTAACTGGGTCTCGTGAGGTTCTAAGGGGTCTAACGGGGTCTAACAGGGTCTAACAGGGTTTTAGCGGTGTTCTAACGGGGTCTAACGAGGTTCCATCTTTGTGTCTCTTTTCAATGATCTTGTTAGACCTCCGTCTAATGGGCTCTAACAGGGTCTAACAGGTTTTAAGATAGTCTAAGAGGATCTAACAGGGTTCTAACAGAGTTCTGACTGGGTCTAACGGCATTTTGAAAGTGTTTTTGCAGACGCGAGCTGCTGTTTCACTCAGCTGGTTGTCGTATCAGCTGGTAAACCATCCATCAAATCACTGTGGCAACCCAGCATCCATCAGCCATCCATCATCGGAAAGAGACGGAAAGACAGAAAGAAAACAGAGAGAGAGAGAAAGAGGAGGAAAGCAGAGAAAGTAGGAAAGAAGAAAACAAAGAAGAAGGGAAGAGATAAACAAGGAAAGACAAGGAAAGACAGGAAATGAGAAAAAAGGAAAGTAGGATGGAAGACAAAAAGATGGGAAGAAGAAACGAATGACGTGAAGAGATGAGGTAAAGAAGGAAAAGAATGAAAGGAGGCAAAGAAAGAAGGAAATGAACAAAGAAGAAGGCAATGGCAAATAGAAAAAGAAAGAGGGAAAAAAGAAGTGAGGAGATGAATAAAAGAAGAAGAGGAAGGAAAAGAAAAAAGAAGAAATTCTCACAGATTTGTACAGATATAAACACAAACACAGGAAAACACAGAAATCTATCAGATGATTAAAGCTGCTGCTGCTTCTGAGCCTTACGTCCTATAAAAACAGATTTTTCCAGATTTATAAACCACAGCAGACGGATGTTAGCGGCCTGCAGAGATTCTTATTGACCCGACTGATGTGAGTCTCAGATAAGCAGGAAGGTAAATGTGAGAATATGAAGAAACTCAATATCGTGTTTGGAGGTGAAGAATTAAAATCATCTGAAGGGGAACGGAACTCCTACAGGACGGAGGATTGATTTTTCATTTTGGCCACGAGGCTGATGGACGATTCTCAGGCAGCTTTTAACTCAGCAGCACTAAAGAGGATCACCTGAGGAGGGCGACATCAACAGGTGTGCAAATAGGAAGATGCAGACGTGGTGGTGAAAATGGTCCTAAATGGTGTGTCTGTAATGACTCGAAATGTGTCTGCAATAACTCAAAATGTGTCCAAAATTACTCCAAAATTTTCTGTATTGACATGGAAGTTGTCAAAATTACTCAAAATGTGTCCATTTTTACTCAAAATTTGTCCATAATCACTCAAAATTAGTCTAAGATGATTAAAAAGTGTGTAATGACTCTACAGTTACTCAAAATGTGTCTGTATTGACTCAGAATTTGGCCACAGTGACCCAAAATGTGTCCGAAGGTGTCCAAAATGACTCAAAACTAGTACAAAAGGAACATTTGATAATGACTCAAAATTTATTCTAAGAGACTAAAAATTTGGTCAAAACAACTAAAAAATTTTCCATATTTAGTTAAAATTTACTGTAATGACTCAAAATGTGTCCAAAATGACTCAGATTTTGTCTAAAATAACTTGAAAGTTGTCTAAAATGATTCAAAACGTATTCATCAGGACTTATTTGTCATAAATTATTTAGAAATTGTCTGTTGTGATTCAACAATGTGTCCAAAATGACTCAAAATTGTCCCTAATAACTCTAGTTGTCCATAATGAATAAAAAAAATAAAAAATTTCCATGTTTTTCCAGTGTTGGTAACAGCTGTGGGCACTTGGAAAAATGTTGTACATGTTGATAATTTTTTTTCCAGAAAACTTTTTGTATGATTTATGTCATTATAACTGAGCTGTAATCTGCTTTAACTGTCAGTGTTCATTCA
The DNA here is from genome assembly GCF_022539595.1 of Amphiprion ocellaris. Classification (NCBI taxonomy): domain Eukaryota; kingdom Metazoa; phylum Chordata; class Actinopteri; family Pomacentridae; genus Amphiprion; species Amphiprion ocellaris. Next base: position 25,767,794 of record NC_072786.1, on the reverse strand, counting down.
TCTGCAGACTAAAAAAAAAATCCCTGCTACAGCGTCATTTACACTCAGATGGCAGAAACGCCAGATGGGAAAGTGAAAGAGTGGCAATAAAATTAAAAGATAATCAAACAAACAGAGCCAGAGAAGGACAGAGTGAAAGGTGGGAGTGAAGACGAGGAAATAAAACTGAGCGACAAACGAAAAGAAAGTGGTGACGAACAAAGGGAGGAATGAGAAGCGACAGCTCGACGTCGCTGCTGTCACTTTAGTTCTCAACACCGTCGGAGAAACAGAACCATCAGAGTGAAGCCGGTTTTTAGCTTCCTCCGTAAACGACAAGCCAAACAACGGCTGATTGACTGATCGTTTGCCGCTGACTCATCCTCAGGTAGAAGGTGTCCAGGTATTTATTTCCTGAGCCCACACACTTCACAACAAGATAGCATAATCACCACTGTGTCTGAGCCGCCGGCGGCCACTCGAACACAAAAGATAACTAAATTCAAGGATCATGTTGTCCTCACAGTGACTGAGCACCTTCGAGGAGAACCCTTAATGAACCCTGAACACAGTGGTGTGGTCGAAGGTTTTCTGACAGGTCCAAAAAAAAGGCATCTCAAACAAACAACAGCAAAACTAAATATATTTTTTAGTTTTTTCAGTGCTTTCTCTCTAGAAATATCACTGTCACACAATTAAACTGCTTCCTGACTGGTGCTGTCAAAATCCTTTTAATGGACCCACCCATCCACCCCGACCTCCTCCCGTCCATTAGCGGCTCCTGACGGATACGAGCCAAAAAATAGATGTCCACATATTGTCCAAAATGGTAGAAAAGTCCAGAATGACTCATAATTTGTCCACAGTGGCTTAAAATGATGTTAAAAATGGCCTAAATGACTCTAAACCTGTCCACAATGACTCAAAATGTATCCAAACTGATTCAAAATTTGTCCATAATGACTCAAAATTTGTCCAAAAAGACTCAAAAATTGTCCACAATGACTTGAAACTTGTCCAGAATGACTCAAAGTTCATCCAGAAAGACTCAAAAATTATCCATAATAACCTGAAATTTTGAAAATTTGTGTAGAATGACTAAATGTCTCTAAAATTACTCAAAATGACGCACAAAAAAAATTCAACCAAAATCCTGTGAATTTCGCTGGATTTTTTTTTTGTGGATGTTCTGAAGAAACATTTTTAACATTTCTTGTTTTCCACAAAAAAATGTTCAGAGATTTCCCAAAAATGTTGAAAATGTGGACATTAGAAGTTTCACTGTGAAAACATATATATTTTTTCCACATTTTCAAACTTTAAAACGGATCAACCCGCAGGAAGACATGAGGGTTAAATTTATTTTGAGTTTTCTTAGATAATTTCAAGATTGTTTTACTTAACAAGATATTTAAGATGCATTGTCTTAAAACAAGTCCCACTATCTGCTGAAATGTCTTGTCTTGTTCACTTGGTAAGACTGAGTTTTCGCAGTGTACTGTACAGCTTCACTGCAAAAACTCCAAATCTTACCAAGTCTATTTGTCTTATTTTTAGTCAAAATGTCTCATCCCATTTGATTTAAGATAAATTCACTTAACAAGTGACATTTTTTCCAGTGTAGACAGGGACTCCTACTGCTTTACTACTGTTTGTGTGTTTTTAAACAGTGTTTGCAGGATCCGTGGGCAGCGCTTTACTGTTGTTCACCAGCAGCAGAATCATCAGCGTGTTCTCCCTTTGTATTGTGGTGAAACAGGTGTGAACATGAGGCTTGGGTTTCCATCTCTGGCTGATTGCAGAAGCGTTTTAGCATGCAGAGCGTCTTCCTCCTCTGGTCTTTGTGTCTTCACTTGAATACGGAGCAGCTGTTATCAGAACGAGCTGCACATAATTGGTGGACGAGTGGAGCTCGATTGGAGAGCGACGCGGCATTTAAATGCATTTTCTCCATTAAAGAAGTCGTCTCACACGAATTTATCTGGCAGCGAGGAGTGCGTCAGTCCGCTGATAGCATGCTAACAGTGTCTTCTGGAAAAGCTAATGCAGCTTTTAGAGTGTGTGACTGTGTTATTAGCAATCAGAGTGAGTCCAACCACAGACATTCTTCTGACACTTACAGAGACCTTCATTCATTTTCAACATTTAAACTTGCTTTTTGGCAAGAATTACAAAAAAAAAGAAAAAAACTCACCAAGTGTAGTGGACACAGACATCTGCAAAGTAAGGCCAATTCACTAGGAATATACATTTTAAAATAAGTCATTGCATTAATATATCATCATGATGCTGCCACCACCATGCTTCACATCATGATGCTGCCACCACCATGCTTCATGTCATGATGCTGCCACCACCATGCTTCACATCATGATGCTGCCACCACCATGCTTCATGCCATAATGCTGCCACCACCGTGCTTCACACCATGATGCTGCCACCACCATGCTTCACATCATGATGCTGCCACCACCGTGCTTCGCATCATGATGCTGCCACCACCGTGCTTCACATCATGATGCTGCCACCACCGTGCTTCGCATCATGATGCTGCCACCACCGTGCTTCACATCATGATGCTGCCACCACCGTGCTTCGCATCATGATGCTGCCACCACCGTGCTTCACACCATGATGCTGCCACCACCGTGCTTCACACCATGATGCTGCCACCACCATGCTTCACATCATGATGCTGCCACCACCATGCTTCACATCATGATGCTGCCACCACCGTGCTTCGCATCATGATGCTGCCACCACCGTGCGTCACACCATGATGCTGCCACCACCGTGCTTCATATCATGATGCTGCCACCACCGTGCTTCACATCATGATGCTGCCACCACCATGCTTCACATCATGATGCTGCCACCACTGTGCTTCACAGTGGGGATGGTGTGTTTATGATGTAGTCCAGTATTTGGTGTCCAAACATAGCATCTAGTCTTATGGACAAAAAGCTCCATTCTGGTCTCCTCAGACCAAAGAACTTTCTTCCAGGTGACTTCAGAGTCTCCACGTCTTCTGGTGAACTCTAGTTCAGATTTAATTTTAACTTTTTCCAACAGAGTCTTTGTCTCCCATAAAGCTTTGACTAGTGAAGAACAGACAACAGTTGTTGGATGAACAGTCTCTCCCATCTCAGCTGCTGAAACTTGGAACTCCTTCAGAGGAGTCATAGGTGTCTTGGTGGCCTCCCTCACTAGTCTCTTTTTTGCTCAGTCTCTCAGGTCTTGAGGACGTCCTGCTCTAGTCAGATTTATTCATGTTCCATATTCCTTCCATGTCTTAATGATGGATTTAACTGGACTCCAGGAGATATTCAGTGACTTGGAAATCTTCTTGTATCATCTCCTGACGGATGCTTTTCAACAACCTTTTCACTCAATTCCTTCGAGTGTTCTCTTGTGTTTATTGTGTAAAGACTTTTAATGGGCACTATAATGCTTATCCTAACTTTTGATTATTTGTTGAATTTACTTGGTCCAAACTTTTCTTTTCAGCACTTAAAATGTCAACATCGATACCTTCCCATGTAACAGCTGCTTATGAATGATTAGAATCTGTGTTAAATTGATCATGCAATGATTTATTCATAAAATAATGACTTATAGATGATGTGAGAGTGGAAAAATATGCCATGTTTCAGGAATAAATAAATGTAGTTGACATATTAAGACCTGAGACAGACAGACCTCTGCTGCCACATGACTTACTGTAGGCCTTGAATAAAAGATATATAAAGCCTTGACCTAAGTGTAACCTTGCCTTAAAAATAAATGATCTACATTATAGGGGCTTGTTTTCATTCCCAGAAGGGAGGAGTTGCTTCAGAATGAACCCTTCATCCTGTTGTGCTGCACGTTTCCATCCATTTACAGTCAATAACCCATGATGGCAAAGTTAAAAACATGTTTTTAGAAATGTTTGTACATTTATTCACAATTAGAAGCTGAAATCTCGGTTTTTCAAAAGTAATTAAGCCTTAAATAATTCAGCATTTTGTAGAAGCCCCTTTGACCCCAGAATTGTCTTTTTGTTTGACTTTTTCCAACCTTTCAAATATCTGTTTGAGATCTAGTGTATTCAAAGAGTATAGCATGTAATTCCATCTTTAAAACTATTAGTACTTGGGCAGAAAGCATTATATTAGGTCATAAAAACCTGTAAAACCATTAGCACTAGGACAGGCGATACTATATTGGGTGGACTAAACCTTTAAAACCATTGGTTGTTATGCAAAAAGAGTTTAAAAGTTTTAAAACCACAACTATTGGACAGAAAGCAGCCTACTGGGTGGAAATAAACATTTAAAACAATAAATACTTGGACAGTAAATACTCTTTGGGTGAAACAGACTTTTAAAACTATAAATACTTGGACAGAAAGCATTATATTAGATAAAACAAGCTTTTAAAACCATTAGTACTTGAACAGAAAACATAATATTGGGTGGACTAAACATTTAAAACCATTAGTATTTGGACAGGAAGTAGTATATTGGGTGGAAATACACATTAAAAACTTGGACAGAATGTTTTTTTTTTTGTTTGAATACACTTTTAAAACTATAAGTACTTGTACAGAAAGCAGTATTTTGAGTAGAATGAACTTTGAAAACCATAAGTCGCGACACAAAGTGTTTTTTGTTTGACCCAATAATGTCAACTATGCAATTTACCCAATTATTTAGTCTGACTTTAAAGCTTCTTCAAAAGACTTTAAACTTCATTGAAAAGACCCAGAAGTTCTTGACATGCTGGTTCCACATGTGAACAGAAAAATGAACCAGGAATAGAAGAAACACTGAAAAAGAAAGATTTGACAAAAGTTGAAAAGACCATTTAATAAGACCATTTAAACCATTGATTTAATAAGACCATTTAAACCACTGATTTAATAAGACCATTTAAACCATTGATTTAATAAGACCATTTAAACCATTGATTTAATAAGACCATTTAAATCAGTGAGGCAAAGCTCTACATGACAAGTGCAAAGCCAGAAATAAATGTCGTCAAAAGAAAAAAAGTATCTCTGATGTCTTTGCTGGAGTCACATCATGTGACAGAGGTTTGAACAGCAGAGCGAATCACGCCTGTGAAACTTTACACCTCATTAAACACATGATACCAATTAACACACTCATCAGGCAGATTTTAGAGGCATGATCCACTCCCTTGACAATCAACACCCTCACCAAACTGTTGTGCTTTTTTTCAAGTTAACATCTCAGGGCTGTCTGAGCTGAAAACAGTACAGAACTCGGGACCATTCTGCAGCTAAATAACCTACACAAGTCTGACAGTCTGCTTTATTAATGAGGACCAACTGGCTGGTGTGTTTCCCAGGTGCTCATACAGGTGAGAACATAACGGATGAGATGTCAAGTCTGTACAACAGACGATCTGACCAACAACACTCTGACCAGACTGTAGAGTTTCGAACACAAACTGAATCCAGAGAACGGTACAATTACACAGCTTTTTCTGTCACATTGCAGGTCAGGTTTTTAAAACTATATACGGTCCATGTGGTTCACTGAAGGTAGATTTTACTCAAGTTTTTGACGTCTGATGCTGCGTTTCCACATAGATTTGCTTTGTGCAAGTAAAAATCCATGTAATATACAGACTGTGCCCCCTAGTGTTCAATGCAAAGGAATGCATTTCATTACTGTTAGATGGAAACTTCACTACATCCTCACAAGAGGCTAATTAGTGGCTAATCAGCTAAAACGGGACCAATAATACATGAAGAGAAATAGGTGAGGACGTTTTCCTGCTACACGTGGATCCAGTTTGGTGAAATATTTTGTTAAGAACCACCAAAGTATGCCTGTTCTCTGTATGTTACACAGCTAGCATGTGTTAAACTAGCTAAACTCTTATAATTACACATTTACAAGATTTGTCAACATAGACAGCTGAATAGCCTGTTAGCATGTTGGCTAATTCAGTTTTTAAAAAAAAAAAATTTTCTGGCACATACAGTCTGGTTTCTTGTGAATCCACTGCATTGTCACATCATGATGCTGCCACCACCATGCTTCACATCATGATGCTGCCACCACCGTGCTTCACATCATGATGCTGCCACCACCGTGCTTCACATCATGATGCTGCCACCACCGTGCTTCACATCATGATGCTGCCACCACCGTGCTTCACATCATGATGCTTCCACCACCGTGCTTCACATCATGATGCTGCCACCACCGTGCTTCGCATCATGATGCTGCCACCACCGTGCTTCACATCATGATGCTGCCACCACCGTGCTTCACATCATGATGCTGCCACCACCATGCTTCGCATCATGATGCTGCCACCACCATACTTCGCATCACCATACTGCCACTACCATGCTTCGCATCATGATGCTGCCACCACCATACTTCGCATCACCATACTGCCACTACCATGCTTCACATCATGATGCTGCCACCACGTTTCGCGTCATGATGCTGCCACCATCATGCATCACATCATGATACCACCAATACTATTCTGCACATCATGATGCTTCCACCACCATGTTTTAATAAAAATAAATTCCCAAGCTTCTAAAAACTACTATAAAAGGTGCTACATCTGTGCCTCTTCCTCTACTTTGAATCCACACAAATTCTGTTGTTCCACATATCTTATACAACATGAAGTGTTTTGTTTTATAAGTTCCATAATACAGTTTAAAGTTTTCACAATTAGCCAATTAGCATAAACATAAGCTACAGCTGGGGCTGATAGGATTATCATAAATCAGTTGGACCAATGAAACTGTGATCTGATAGCTGGGCTAATGGAAAATCCAAAGAAATTCAACAGACATCCAAAAGTTAGAGATATTTTAGTCCAAAATAACTGGTTAGAACTGAACTGATTGACAACTAACAGCTAGCTGAAGCTGCTAACGAGGCTACAACATTTCTTGGGGGCTTCTCTGAACACCTCTAGAAGGCACAAGTTGAATTTTATTGAATATATTTCATAAAAAGTCAGTAGAGAAAATTCTAACCCTGGTTTCGACTCAAATTATTGCATCTCATGGTATAATGCTGAAAATCACTTTCCCACCCTGTACCAAACATGTGAGGCAGAGTAAATCCTTGGTATTAGAGAATAAACAGACTGAAGAAATGATAATTATAACAAATCGGTAACATCTGCCGTCCAATAAACAGACATGCTGATTGTCCTCGTTTTTCCATCTGCAGCAGCATTTTGATTTGGGTTATTGAGTGCATGTTGACGGGGAATTATATCAATTAAATCAGTTTAACATGGAATCTACAACAATGAACACTCGTGACTGTACATACCGACAACACCAGTAAAGTTTGTGAACAACGTAAAAAACATAAATATAGAAAAACCAACCCTGAAATTTCCCTCCACAGTGATTCTCTTTGTCTTAAAACTTCAATTACAAGCAGATCTGACTCGCTTTAATTTGCATATTCCACCTTAAACCAGACTCCCTCATTTGTATTTCACCCTTAACTCGAACCAATCACTTTTCCATTTCCCTTCCGCAAACCAATCAGTTCCACTGTCTGAGCCTCAGTCATGTGGATAATGAGCTGTCAGCCAATCACATTCAGCCTGGGGGCAGACGCCGGCACGTGATTGGATGCTGAGCCTGAATGGTGTTTGTGCCTGTGTTTGATATCTGAATTTGTGTTGTAATGTCATAATATCAGCCTACGTGTTCTCAAACGTTGGCTCCTCTCAGTGGCAATTAGTCATTTACGAATTAGTCATGGGTTTTACAGAAATGCAGGAAGTTGGTCGTGATTTAGGAGGAAATCCAGAGATTAAAAAGCCGTCCAGAGGTTAGAATGAACTTCTGTCCTCTATAGACCTGGTTGTGCAACAAATGAGTCCTGGTTTCAAGATTCGTCTATACTGACCACTAATTCTGAGCAGGTTTTAAAGTAGGTAGTGACCGTTATATGTTTGGACAGCGCCATCTACCCCAATAGATAATCGCTGAAGTATCCAGTTTTAAAGACTAAAAGAGTATTCCACACAAAGTACTACTTCCTGGGCGCCCAGACAGCTCAGCTGGTTGAGCGAGCGACCCATGAACACAGCGGCCTGGATTCAATTCCAGCTCATGGCCCTTTACTGCATGTCTTCCCCGTATTCCCCCCCTCTCAACTGTGCCTATCAAATAAAGCCAACAAAAGGCAAAAAAAATAAAAATATTTTGAAAGTACTACTTCCTGTCCAAGTACTTACAGATTCAAAGGTTATTTCGGCCGAAACACTACTTGTAGTTTCAAAGGTTTATTCCATCCAAACAGAACTTTATGCCCAAATACTTAGGATTTTATAGATTTATTCCGCTCATTATGGTTTATTCCAAAATACTACTTTCTCTGTGTAGTTTAACCTGATTACTAAGACTTGCACTAGGACAAACTGATGTTAGCTTATAGAGGAGAACTGAGACTGTTTTTTCTCAAACTGTTGAACTGATTATTGAAATAGTTGGTGATTTATTTTATAATTTGCCCACTAATTGAGCTAAGATGCATTTTAAGCTCTTCTAAAACTGTTTAAGGCACAAAGAGGAAAATTTAAATATATTACATGTAATAAAAAGAAAATATTGTAAAAAAAAAAAATTCTCATTCTGGTTTCACACAAATGCACTCGGCGGTAAAATGATCGGCTTTGTGTTCCTGAACGCAGCCCATCTGTGGAGGAATGATTCCTCTCAGCATCACAGAATAAACAGACTGAAGAAATGATAATTATGACAAATTAGAAACATCTGCAGCCCAATAAACACACATGTTGACCGTCCTCCTCCTTCGCTGTGGTTTCCATCTGCAGCAGATGTTCGTCGGACTCCAGGCCGCTAAAATCTTTTTTTCTGCTATCTGCATTTGTTTTTGTTTTTTTTTCTGGTTTGAATTTTTTTCCTCAGGTTTTTTTTTCTTCTTCACGCCTCCTCACACACTAACACACACACAGCAGTCTGCCAGGCTGTGATTAGAGAGGAAGGATGGAGGAGATAAAGGGAAAAAACCCAGAGAGGAAAAGATGCTGAGATGCTTTGAGCAACAAACGCAGCTGATAGACTGCTCAGAGTTAAAATATTCACTTCGGTTGTTTTTCTTATTTCAGACGGACGGAAAGACAAACAGGTGTGTCAGGTTGATTGATTTCTTTTGGCTCAAGGCTCTTCTTCTTCTATTCTTTTTCTTTCTCTCTTACTTTCTTCAGTTTCTTTCCTGGAGGCCAGAAAACACTTCCATTCTCTACCTTTCACATTTTTAACCGAGGAGAGTAAAACGTGAATCTCGTCTTTATATCCGACGTCCATCAGCCTCACAAACTCTGATCGGTTGGTTTGTTTCTCCAGATGATCAGCAGGAAGTCTGCTGTGAATCCCAGGAGAAGATTTCCCTCCGGCGGATTCGACCAAGGAGCCACGCAGCAGGGTAACAATGGTAAATACGTCCATAAAGCATCGTTTTCTTCCCAATAATGCGCATAAACAACTGCAACAGTGTTGAAGGGAGTAATGAACAACCTGTCCGAGCTGCTAACAAGGACAAACGGTGCAGTTTATGGCCCTGAATTCAATTATTTACATCTTTACATCTAGCAGGGAAAGTTTTATTCTTGCTGCTGTTCTCAGGTACTGAATGTTCTGTTTTTATTATCAGAGGTTTTTTGGTTGGGTGGTGAATTAAAGCATGAAATTAGAGCTGCAAGTAATTTACTGTTTTTATTATTGATGAATCTGAACATTGTGTTTTTAATTAATCAAGAGAAACATCCATCACTGTTTCACAAATCACATGTTGTTCCACCTGACCAGGAACCTTAAATATTAATTATGTTCTAATGAGGAGAACACAGAAATGCTGCAAGTTCTTATGTTGGACTTTTGGTTTAAAAATTACTTCATCAATTTTCAATGAACTCCTTAAAGAACCTATTTTGGATCAAGCTCTTACCATTTTTGATGCCTCAAGGAACTGTTTTTTCTTCGAGGCACCTTTGGGGATCTTTTAAAGAAGTGTGTGTTGAAATACTCCTTTGAATAACTTCTGGCTAAAATGTTCTTTGTGGAGCTAAAACGGTGTTAAAAGCCATTTATGGTTCCAGTTACCTTCTATGCAGAATGGTCTGACTATGCAAGACCATGTACATCCAGACTCATTTAATGAACACTATCGTTCAAAAGTTTGGGGTCACTTAGAAATGTCCTTATTTTTGAAAGAAAGGCAGTTATTTTCATTGAAGATAACATTAAATTTATCAGAAATATAGTCTAGACATTGTTAATGTGGTAAATGACTATTGTAGCTGGAAACAGCTGATTTCTAATGGAATATCTCCATAGGGGTACAGAGGAACATTTCCAGCAACCATCACTCCTGTGTTCTAATGCTACATTGTGTTAGCTAATGGTGTTGAAAGGCTCATTGATGATTAGAAAACCCTTGTGCAGTTATGTTAGCACATGGATAAAAGTGGGAGTTTTCATGGAAAACATGAAATTGTCTGGGTGACCCCAAACTTTGGAAGGGTAGTGTATGAAGTGAAGACTTTGAAGAATATAATTGGCAGATACCCAATATCAGTGTCACTAATTCACTATTGGACTAACTATGGTCACTTTGCCTTCGGGTTCTGATTTATGGTGATGAATTTTAGCCAGAAAAGTATTTTTGCAGAATATTATGAAGCTAGAGAAAGTGGATTAGACCACTCTGCTTCCAAACACTTCAACTGAAGTTTGAACCTTTGAATTTTAAATGTCATCACCTCATTATTTGACTATTTTCTGCAAATTCTTACATTTACAGTCTTAAAGGTTCTTAAAGTCAGTGTGTCTCTAGCTGAGGAAATACATTTATTGTTTCTTGATTTCTAGTTTGGATCCACGTGCTGATTTAAGGTTTTAGGGTTCTCTATTCCTGTTCACAATGACTAATTTTGTGTTTTGTGACTTTGTGCATCTCTGAAGTTGATTATTTTAATACCTTACTCATCTGAAACTGAATGAAGTAGCTCTGGCCATGTGCTTGTTTTTCAAAGAACCATTAATTTAGAAAAAAAATATTTAGGAACCATGTGGAAGATGTTCTTAAATGAACTAGCTGGGTGCACAAACAACTATCCTGAAAATGGTTCCTTACAGATCGTGCATATTTTTGCTAAAGTTCTTAAGAAAACCATCTATAGTCCCTAAAAGGACAGTTTTTGGTTCTTTGAGGGACCTTTGGGGGTTCCTTGAAGAACTGTTTGCAGAGATGATTCTTCTAAGAACCACTTGCTAAAAGGTTATTCATAGAACTAAAAATGGTTCTTCTATGCCGTTACTGTGAAAAACTATCCTGAGTTATAGTCTTTCAGTTTTGGCCAGAAAAGTGTTTTAGCTGAATGCTGTGATGACATGGTTAGACTGCACTTTCACATTTTACATATCATCACTTCATTATTTTAAGAAAAGCTACAAATTCTTACATTTACAGTTCAGTTCCTTAACTCGGTATATCACTAACTGTAAAATGCAGTCAGTGTTTCTTGATTTTTAGTTACTTTAAGATTTTAGCGTTCTGTGTTCCACCCCACAGAGACTGATTTAGTGTTTTTGTAACTTGTTGCATTTCTGAAGTTAATATTTTCAACACCTGATTCAACTGTAATTGACTTATTTGGAAGAATTACTTTAGGAACTATGCGAAAGATGTTCTTTACTGAACAACTTGGTGCACAAAGAACTAACAAATGGTTGCTCTCAGAACCTGCATATTTTTGCTAATGCTCTTTGGCACACCATTTAGTTGAACTAAAGGAACCATTTTTTTATTTTTACTTTGAGGCTTCCTTGAAGAACTGTTTGCATAAATGGCTATTGAAGAAACTAAAAGGTTCGTTATCGAAGCAAAAAGGGTTCCTCTATCTATAGCATCACTGTGAAGAACCATGTTTGGTTCCAGTTAGCACCTTTTTCTTCTGAGTTTAACTGATGCAGCTTAAAGAGCTTTTTATACCAATAGTGCTGCGATGTTCCCATCAAGTGGGAGGAAACAGAATGACGGGAAGATTCTCAAGTTGCCGACTAGGTTGAGTAAGATTTTGAAAGAGGTTCTGTCACCTTTAATGGAGTATTTTTGTTCGAAATACACAACTAGAGCCAAAGCTACCAGGCTAATACCTTGTTTTTCCTGATCAGGGACCTTTAGCTACACCTACAATGTGATGCTTGTCACTCTTTATTGGACCATCTCTGCCAAGAGTCTCTGGCTGTTCATTCCCCCGCAATCAGAAACAAACCAGCTGTAGGAAACATATCCAGGAATCTTCTACAGGTGCTTAATCAGACATACAGCAGTGTGGAGTCGGCATCCTCACTAAGAAAATACACCTTCTATATAATTAGATCAAGTTTGGTAGCCAGTGTAAGAAAAAGAGAGCATTTCCACATTAGAAAAATTGTTAGAATTGATGTGTTATGTCTAGAAGCTCCTCTTTGTCCAAAAACACATATGTTTATCAAAGTTACATATTTTTTCCATGAAAATAATCCGTCCCTGCCTTTAAATGACAGATGTAACTCTACACCATTACCTCCTCTAGAATGTGTAGATCTTCAAAGTCTCCACCTCTTTCTCCAACCACTGATCAACAAATTCTCCATAGCAATGAGTCCAATGTGGCTTCTCAAAGAGAACAACAGCATCAGTTATTTCAGCAAAAACCAAGAAAACATCAGCAAGCAACAACAAGTGTTAGTGGTTGTAGGACTTATGTCTCTTGTCCAGTTTGGACCCACAAAAAAGACAAAGGGGGGAGGTCAGAGTTGTTGGATGGGTCCACTAAGTCCCTATCCAGTTGTTGATTTAACACTTAAAAAGTAATCTGTGTTGATTAGAGTTACATATTTAAAGTTTTTTTTTCCACATTTAAATAAACCTTCCCTACTTTAAAATGACTTAGTTGTGGCCACAAAGAGGGAAGAGGTCTTGGTTGTTGGATTGGTCCATTAAAGTCACTCTCTGCCCATTGACGCAACACCTAAAAATTCATCTTGGTGTATCACAGTTCCATATTTAGAAGCTTTAACTCATGGAAATACTCCCTCTCTGCCTTTTAATGACTTAGTAACTCTACACCATTGCTTCCATGTGTAGACTTCGAGGTCCTTGTCTCTTTGTCCACCCACCTCGAACCAAATACTCCATAGCAAGCCTAATCAGTCCAATATGGCTTCTCAGTCACTTCAGAAAAACCCTAAAAAAAACACCAAGCAACAATACCCTTTAGTGGCTGTAAGATTTCTGACTTGTCCAGTCAGGAGCCACAAAGAGAAGGTGGAGGTCGGGGTTTTTGGATGGGTCCATTAAAGTCACTCTCTGCTCATTGAAAAAAGCCATCTGTGTATCAAAGTTACATATTTAGCGAATTAGATGCAACTCTACATTATTTTTTTATTTTATTTTTTTTTTGTCTGCATTTGTTCTCATTGTTTAACTCCACAAAAGGGGAGTCAACATTATATGAGATTGATGCATATTTTAGTCTGGCAGCCAAATATTTTAATATTTAGTGCATGTGTGTGACCGTCACCGGCCCTCCCTGAAAGCTAAGCAGACATTCTTTATTAGAATTCCCTATTATGAGCCAGGGAGGGCAGTGCTACACCTCAGTGATGTGTGGGGGAAACAAAGACTGGACAGGATGAACAGGACGAACAGGATGAACAGGATGAACAGGGATAGAAAATAACAGGCGGTGCTATTGCAATTAAAGATTGTAAGGTGGTGTGTTATGCCCAACTACTAACTGTCCATCAATAAAAAAAAAATAAATAAAAATTTGAAAAAAGAAAAGAAAACCAAACCAACACAAAAGAAAAAGAGATTCAATAATAAATGAACAAATGGTACTGAGCACCATAATTGTGGGTGTCTTGATAGTATAGAATAGAATAGAATAGGCCAGAAAAGGATACTAGTGCGAGAGAGAATGAGTTTAGGGTAGAGACTGGAGAAATTCTCAGCACATTCTGGCGGGATCTTGTGTCCTCTAGCAACAACACCTTTTGGTAGCCGTAGGGTTTACAATAAATTCGAACAAACTTCTAGCACACTATCAGGCTTGCAAAGGCTCATTTATTGGTGCAACATTTCGGCGCTGGACCTTCATCAGGTAAATAGTTTAGTTCAAAGCCAGAAGCCATCTTTCATCAGGAGCGGCACTGACTCTACCATCAATGAACAAACTCTACAATCCCTACAGAGGTACGAAACACCTAAAAAACTCTTTTCAATACCATACAATAGTAAAAGGAGAATCGGGGTACTGAATTCTGGACTTCCCAGTTCAAATGGAACACACCACAGAACCCAACAGGAATCCTTCTTGCAGCTTGATGACCAGTTACAGTTAATATTAAGACTTCATAATAATTCAAAGCACATTAAAAGCACCAGTGTGACGATGAACTTGCAGAACTTGTTATAACAAGAGTAGGTGACTTTCTAATGCAGGAACTCAGGGTGGGAGGTATGAAAGTTTCCAGGAACAGCCCCGTAATCGACCCTTTTAGCCTCTCTAGTTCCAATACGATGCTGGATCCAACAGATTTAAGTGCAACATTAACTGTTGTGTAGCAAAACAACAACAAATAGTAGTTTGTGAATGTACCTCCAGTTCTGAGCATGAAGGAGGTACAACAACGGAGGTTCGTAAGGTCAGCATGCAGGGTGAGTTTGGCGTTGAAGATGGTGATGTTAGAAGACATCAAGAGGCCAAGAACGGCGCTAGTTGTCTTTTCCAAGTTTATCCAAGCAGCTTTGATTCTCTGAGTTTAACCGATCAGCTAGTTTCAAAGTACCCACCCTAAAACTGCTCACAAGTTCCTGTAGCTGAAAACAGCTTGAAGCAAACAAATATTTTCTTGTAATGTTGGAAGAGAAAAAAAAAACAAGCTGAAGGTAAAAGATGAAAGGTCTGCCCACTGATGTCAAACAGAGAGGTCTGACAAACTCTCCTGTTTGATTGAAACATGGCTGGGCTAAATTGAATTTGCTGCGAGCTGTCAGTGGATCATTCAAAACCAGGACCAACCCATAATGCATTGCACCTCTAGCACCACAAAGCAGCAGCATTTCATTCAGAGGACTGTTAATGCTGCAGCAAAAACAGGCGGAACTGCAGAGTTGATGGAAAGCCAGAATTTAAATATATGCTTTCAAAAATTAAATAAAATCTTCTTATATAGTCTCTTTATTCTTATTTATGTGTCTTTTTGTGGCAATTTATTGTCAATTTGTGGGGTTTTTTTTGTATGTCTTTGTGGGAGATTTTTGCATTTCTTGGTGATTATTTTGAGTCTGCTATTGTTTTTGTGTCTCTTTGTGATTTATTTGTGTCCATTTGTAGTCTTTTTGCATCTATTGTTGGTCACGTTGTCTCACTGTAGTTGTCTTAAATCTGTCTGTGGTTATTTTTTTGTCCACCTGTGGTTTTGTTGTGGTCATTTTGCATCTGTTTGTAATCATCATCATCTTTGCAGCTGTTTTGTGTCTCATTGTGGTCATTTTGAATCCTTGTGCCATTGTCTTTTATCTGTTTGTGTTTGTTTTGTGCCAATTTGTTTTTTGTCTGCCTGTGTTTTTACCCATCTGTGGTCATTTTGAGCCTCTGCCACTATTTTTGTGTTTTTGTGGTTCTCTTGAGTCAGATGGTTATGTGTTTCTTTGTGGTCGTTTTGGGTCAATTTGTGTTCATTCTGAGTCTCCGACATCGTTTTTGTGTCTCTTTGTGTTTGTTTTGTGTCCTTTTGTAGTCGTTTTGCATCTATTATTGGTTGCGTTGTCTCACGATGGTTGTCTGTGATTGTTTTTTGTTGAAATGTGGTTTCTTTGTGGTACTTTTGTATCTTATTTGTAATTGTTCAGTCTCTCTGTGGCTGTTTTGTGTTTATGTGTAGTCATTTTGAGTCCGTGCTGTTTTGTGTCACCGTCATTGTTTCAGATCTGTATATGGTGTGTTTTTTGTCTACTTGTGGTCATCTCGTATTTGTTTGTGGTCATTTTGTATTTTTTGTGATAGTTTTACACATCTTTGTGGTAACTTTGTGTTTCTTTGCGGTCGTGTCAATTTGTGGTTATTTCGAGTTTCTGTGAGTGTTTTTTGTGTGTCTGTGGTAGTTGTTGCATTTGTGTTCATTTTGAGTCTCTGTCATTGTTTTTGTGTCTCCTTGTGGTTGTTTTGTGTTCTATTGTAGTCATTATGCATCGAGTATTGGTTGCATTGGTTGTTTTTGGTGGTAGTTTTACACATCTTTGTTCAATTTGAGTCTCTGTCATTGGTTTTGTGTGTCTCTGTGGCCCTCCTGAGTTAGATAATGGTTGTTTTGTGTCAAGCTGTGGTCATTTTTTAGTGTCTGATTCTTGTGTAGATCGTTGTGGTAGCTTTACTAATCTTTCGGAGTGGTTTGTCATTGCTTTTGTGTCTGTGGTTCTCTTAAGGCTGTTCCTAGTTGTTTTGTGTTATATATTTTTAACTTCTCTGCTTGTTTTGTGTCTCTTTGTGGCAGTCTTTGCATTTCTTTGTGTCATTTTGAGTCTCTTTGTGGTCGTTTGTGTGTCATGGTAATTTTGAATCTTTTGCCATTGCTTTTGTGTCTTTTTGTGGTTATTTTGTGTTGCTTTTTGGTCATTTTTGTGGTCATATTTCATCCAGAGGACACTTGATTCTGCAGTGTTGATGAAAAGGCAAAATTTAACTGCACGCTTTCCAAAATCTAATAAATTTTCTCCTAAATAATACACTGCAATGTACTAAAAATCACATACGAAGTAATGCAACAGAACAGAGCAGAAAACGACAAACTGTTTCTGTTGTATATAATTATATCTGTCACTGCCGCCTGAAAACTCTGATGAGTTTTGCCTTCGATTCTGCAACTCGACACACAGTCTCGGCCTGGAACTGTGTGGCTGTATTGTTGTAAATCACGGCCGTGACAGATTGGTGTTGCCAAGGGGAAAATATATAGCAATTTAAACATCACATTCTCCCACGGTGAGTAATGGCAGAGCCGGACGACTGACAGCGAAACAAGAATAGAGAGAGAAAGCAGAGAAACAATCACAGAGCCGAACTCCCCGTCTGACAAACTGTCCATCTGCAAACATCCGTCTTCCGTCCGCCGCGGTTATTTATTTTTATCTACTCATCTATGTGTGTGTTTGTCAGCCTGTGTGTTATGAATTTCCTGTAATGTGAACTTGACACAGAGCTGACAGAAAGAAGGACCTCACAGCTAACACAATTAGCGATGTAGCCTTGTTCTCTCAGCAGATTCTGACATCACTCTTACTTACTCTAAAATTTAGCTTTTTATTTATTTTTTGTATCCCTCTGGCTCTTGTGCTGCATCCAAATTGCATGTTTGGGATCTTAATAAAGACTGAACAAACAATAAAAGAACATCTGACACCATAGTGGCTTCGCTTAATGAACTCAAAGTGGTCCCAAGTATGTCTGAGATGCAAATGAGTTGTGGGAAATTTAAACCCTGAATTAATTTAACAGAGTTTTGGGGGTAACCTGCTCGATTTCATGGAAACCTCTAATCCTGTTGTCTTTGTTTGTTTCTTTGTGTTTTTCCTCACCGTCTCTGGAGACTGTGTTTACTGTCAAAATATCTATCTTCTGGTTTTATTGGATACCGCACATGAATACAAATCCACTGCCACCAAAGTTACTCTTGGGGGTTACCATAGCAACAAGCGTCCGTAGCACGACATCAAACTTTGGAGGATGAAACCAGTAAACATAATGTTGGCAAGCATATGTCTTGATCTATTAATCTAAGGATGTATTTGTTAAATTTTAGAAAACTACCACCAGCAAAAGTTTGCTTAGTGAACTATCAGTTGTTCCTTCTTGCAGTGCAGATAAAATATTTAACTTTAAGATGCGTGCAATTTGTTTTTGTTTTCAGATCAAAAGGAGCTACAAGTAGCTTAATATCCTCCATAAGCTGTGTCCAACTAGATATCATGAGTGTAAAATGACTAATTAGCTTCTACAGGTATGTTCTGGTGTTTTGTATGAAGGAATAAAATGCTGCATTTATTAATGGGCCAGCATCAGAATCAGGATGAAGAGGTCGGGGTTTATGGTGGGCATACAGAGTCCTGTCTCTAGTTTCTGCCAAAAAAGGTTATTAAATATACACGAACACCGTGTCTTAAGCCACAATATCTCCCCAACATTAAACATAAAAACAGTTTGATAAAGCTGCAGTCACTACATGTGGAGAGTTTATTACAAAACTGTCATTTTGGCAGATGATGTCCAGAGGAGGTTCTGGTCCGTTCATAAAGTGTTCTAACTGCTGATAGTTTGTGTTCTGTGGATGTTCTGATGTCCAGAGGAGGTTCTGGTCTGTTCATAAAGTGTTCTAACTGCTGATAGTTTGTGTTCTGTGGATGTTCTGATGTCCAGAGGAGGTTCTGGTCCGTTCATAAAGTGTTCTAACTACTGATAGTTTGTGTTCTGTGGATGTTCTGATGTCCAGAGGAGGTTCTGGTCTGTTCATAAAGTGTTCTAACTGCTGATAGTTTGTGTTCTGTGGATGTTCTGATGTCCAGAGGAGGTTCTGGTCCGTTCATAAAGTGTTCTAACTACTGATAGTTTGTGTTCTGTGGATGTTCTGATGTCCAGAGGAGGTTCTGGTCTGTGTGTGTGGGTTTCCTGTAAACTGTGATCTTAATGCCGCCGTCTTCTCTGTGGTGAATGTTCATGTCCAAAAAACAAATGGTCCGATTTATTTCCTCTTCGTGTGTGAATCGTATGTTTCCTGGGATTCTATCGGACGGCGGGGGGCGTGGCCAATCTGACAGATCTGTCAGATCAGCCACGTGATAAAAAAGGACACTTCATCATGTGTCCAATGACGCTCTGAAGACGGCAGACGCTGTCAAAACATGTCTGCAATGTAAAGCCATCTTTTCTTACTGAATTGTCGGTTTAAAAGTAAAGCTATCTTATAGTTTTAATTATTGTTGAGTGTTTTAGCTAGCTGCTTCAGCTGTTCCATCCTTCTCGTTATCAGTTTCCAACTATTCATGTATACATTAGTATGGTACAGTTTCACGTGTTAGCCATAATTTCAGGGAGCTTTTTGAACCATTTATTCAAGTTTTCACCATTACTTATATTTAAAATGTTTTTTATGCTTCTGTTTGGCTGTCAGTTTCAACTGTTTAACTATCACTTTCAGTTTATTGTCAACTGTTTTGCTGAAACCTGCTCAGTTCTTTAATTAATGTGATTTCTTTTTATTTTCAGACAAGTTGAGCTAATTGTTCCACGTCAACTCAGCTGACAGCTATTTATCTGGCACATTTCAAACAACAGACGTTGATCTAAAGTGATTTCCAATAGAGAAATAAGCCTAATTTTACACATTTAGAATTGAATATAGAAAAGAGATATTTTATTGATGCTCAAGGGGAATTCTGTGAATATAGTCAATGTTAAATATTCAATTTACAGAATATAAAATGATGTAAATCTTATGAATTAACCTAATTTAAATATGAAATATAACAGGAAATGCAGCGAGGTACATTTACATCAAAGCATATTTGCTGTTGCTGTTTAGTTGTGAATAAACATGATTAATAATCGTTCTACTGAAGCTTGGGGTGTATAGAAGAGGCAGTGAGCTTTATGGATATATAAAGCCTTCTGAAGAAGTATTTCCCCTGGTATCTATGCAATATAATCCAAAAGAAGGAAGGAAATGTTGGATCCAGGTAGATTTACTTGCAGACAACAATAACAGCTGCATTTTACAGGATAAAGAAATGCTAATTTATGTATATGAGTGCAAATATCTGCTTTTGTAGTGTATATTCCTATATATCCATGTGTTTGTTGAACTGTTTGTTCCCTTATTTCTACGTATTCTTAGCTGAGATGATGAGTTCACTGTTCTGGTGCAAACTAAAAAGTAAAATGTTATGTTTATAATTACTAATGAGATATTCAGGAGACGTGTCTTGTGTGTCTACATGTCCAGCTGCTGACCTTGTTGATAATCAGTCAATAACTGACACTCTGTTCGTAGAATACCAACAGGAATCTCAGCGGTTGCCTCACTGAATTTCTGCAACTGAAAATAACATAAAATAAAACTAAAAGTTGTTGTTTGTTTGCATTGAAACTGGAGTAAAGCAGCACATAAACATTTGCAACCTTTAGAAAGAACATCCATTTGTCTTGCCAACTTTACAAATGCCACCAAATATTTAATTTGTCATTAAATCGTCATTAGAATCCCCTGTGAGATCTGTTTGTGCTGAAATAAAATACCTTATTACACAAACACTGTTATTTCCCGTCACTTCAGTGGACTTTACACCAACTTTTACTAATTTCTGAAAAAGTTAACCAATGCATAACTGCCACTTTTCTATCCTGAATGGACCTGAATGTTTACTTTAACCTAAAACCTTCTCCTAAAGTTCACTGATTTGTTTATAAGGACTATTTATGTGACTGTATGTCCTCACAACATGAGTAATCCAGCTCCACAGACCCAAACAGTGTTGTGGTTTCTCTCAGAGCGACGTGACATTTTAAATCCCTGTTCCAGCGGTTCTGCTCGGCCGGACGCTTTAATAGAAACACGCAGTTTGTGTTCTCTAATAACAAGTGCAACAATGATAAAGCATTTTGTTTACTGTACAATGTGTGTCTGTGTTTAACCCCTGAAGCTTGAGGTGGCTGTTTGTTTGAGAATTTCCACGAGAAAAACATCCCAACACTGTGGAGCTGTTAGTGTTGGCTTGTGTTCGCATCTATTTGTGGTTGTTTTGTGTCCATTTATAGTCATTTTGCAACTATTTGCAGGAATTGTATCCACTGTGGTTGTTTCACATCAGTTTCTGGTTGTTTTTTTGTCTATCTGTGGTCATTTTGTGTTTGTAGGTATCTCGCATCTCTTGGTGGCCATTTGGTAGTTGGTTTGTGTCCATTTCTAGTCATTTTGCATCTATTTTTAGTTGTTTTGTCTCACTGTAGTTGTTTTTGCATCTACTTGTAATAGTTCAATATTTTTTGTGGTTATTTTCTGTCTCTTTGTGGTTCTTTTGAGTCTGTTTGTGGTTGTTTGATGTTTCTTTGTGGTTATTTTGAGTTTCTGTGGTTGTTTTGCATTTCTTTGTGTTCATTTTGAATCTCTGCCTTTGTTTTTGTGTCTCTTTGTGGTTGATTTGTGTCTATTTGTGGTTGTTTGTCATCTTGTTACTGGTTGTTTTTTGTCTATCTTTGGTCATTTTGTGTGTCAGGATCTTGCATCTCTTGGTGGCGGTTTGCGTCTCAATTTGGATGTTTTGTCTCAATTGCGGTCATTTGGAGTCTTTGTCAACATTTTTGTGTCTTTGTGGTTGGTTTGGGTCCATTTCTCGTCACTTTGAATCTATTTTTTGTTGTTTTGTCTCATTGCGGTTGTTTTCTTTGCATCTATTCATAATGGTTCAGTCTTTTTTGCGGTTGTTTTGTCTCACTGTGGTCATATTGTGGCTCTTTGTGGTTCTCTTGAATCTGTTGGTGGCTGTTTGGTGTTTCTTTGTGGTTATTTTGTGTCAGTGAGTGGTTGTGTTAAGTCTCTGGTTGTTTTGTGGTGATTTAGTTTAGTTTGAGTGTCTATAATTCTTTTGCATGTCTTGGTGGTACTTATACACATTTTTGTGGTCATTGTTTTGCGTCTATTTTTGTTTCTCTTGAGGCTGTTTCTGGTTATTTAGTGTCTTATTTTGAGTTTCTGTGGTTGTTTTGTGTTTGTTTGTGGTTGTTTTGCATTTCTCTATGTTTATGTTTTTTATCTTTAATCTTTTTATCTTTTATCTTTTCCATTGTTGTGGATCTTTGTGGTTGGTTTGTGTCCATTCCCAGTCATTTTGCATCTATTTTTGGCTACTCTGTCTAATTGTGGTTGTTTTTTTGCATCTGTTTTGGTGTTTGTCTTCTCGTGATCACTGCATCTCTATGGTAGTTATGTGGAGTTTTTTTGCTTGAGAATAAGTATCTTTTTGTTCATTTTGACTCTCTGTCATTGGTTTTGCATCTGTGGTTGTTATGCATATATTTCTGGTCACTTTATTTCATAGTGGTTGTTTCTCTATGGAAGCAAATCAGACTCATCAGATTCTGAATTTTAAAAGCTGCTGAATTTCTTACTTTGAATTTTTTTGCATCAAAATTACGTATGTGAATTTTTTATGCCTGAATTTAGCTCATCAAAATTCTAAAAACCAGTTAAAAATTCAATGTCTTCAAAATTCGCCATCAAAAAAATTTAATGTCTTCAAAATTCGCCATCAAAAAAATTCGATGTGTTCAAAATTCACCATCAAAAAATTCAGTGTTCAAAATTCGCTATCAAAAAAATTCAATGTTCAAAATTCGCCATCAAAAAATTCAATGTTAAAATATTCGCTGTCAAAAAATTTGCTGTTCACATCCAGGGGACTCAGGCGTAAACAATCAATCCTGGCCAAAATCGAACCAACGCCCAGCCAATCACGTGGCGCTCCTCCGGTCATGTGACGCAGACGGTTCACCTCACAAGACCGGGGTCAACCACAGCTACCAGCATGAACGATGGCGCTTCAGTGAGTGTATTAATCCTTTTTGTCCTGTATGTGGTTTGTTTTTGTGAGAGTCAGTAAGCTGTAATGCATGCCGTTAGCTGCGCTAGCACAGCGTTAGCCGCGCTAATACAGCGCTAGCGACGCTAATACAGCGCTAGCACAGCGTTAGCCGCGCTAATACAGCGCTAGCCGCGCTAACACAGTAATGAGGTCATACAGACAGCACGTTCTGCAGCTGGGTAGTTGAGTAACAATTTTATAAACGCACAAAAGGGGGGAAGTGTGATTTATGCGCCCGAAAATGCAGTTAAGTCACAGAGCAGTAGGGTTGCCACCTTTCAGAAATGAAAATAAAGGACGCCCACCACGGCTCCTTGGGGCCACAGTTCAGTAAAATTGGAAAGATATTCACAGATTCAGAATTCCACCATCAATAACTCATTATAAAGGATGCCTCTTTTCCATCGTTGTAAGGTAGACAATGTGCTACAAGCCTAGTTTTATCAACAGTAGCTGTCTTTCAAGCTGCAGAAATAACATTGGTGTCAACAGGAGCCAGTTGAAGGCTGCAGTGATTCTGGTGACACTACAGTGTATCAGAGAGAAGCTATTGAATATTTGTGTCTCTCTTTGCTGTTGCAGCAGTTTTGCAATTTGCACACAGTCCCTGTTCACTCCATAGACATCAATGTTATTCGTGCAGCTTGAAAGACAGCTACTGTTGATAAAACTGGGCTTGTAGCACATTGTCTACCTTACAACGATAGGAAAGAGGCATCGTTTATGTTTTGACCAGTGTTGCCAACTCCTCAGTAAGGAAAGTAGCTATTGGCTGTCCTAAAAGTCACTAGAAGTCGCTAAATGATGTCATTGCCTAATTTGCATAATTTCCTGTTTGCATGTAATTGTAATCAACATTGTGGGAGAGACAAAAAGTGAGTTTAAAATACCCAAAATATGTTTCTGAACTAGAGGCTAAATGCAGTGATTTATTTTAGTGTGACAGTGAAGAAACATTTTCATTTCCATCCCGCTCTGTAAGCAGGACAGGATCTGCAGAGACTTTGATTCATCTGCCGTCTGGACATGGAGTGATGTGGGTCTCCTCTAATCAGACAGTGGGATGCTGCAGGTCACTAGACTGACCTCCTGTGCTTTGTGAAGGGGAGGAGCTCACAGCGCCACCTGCTGCTGGTTGAGGACAGTAACTGCAGAAAGATCCCAGCTTTCATGTCAGACAGGGGCGGATCCAGATTAATTTTAGTGGGGGGCGGGGGGCACAGGGGGGTACAACAGATATTTTGGGGGGGGTTTGTAAGTTTTAAAGCTGCTACCGACCTCTCGCTTTTACAAAGTTTTTTTTCATGTTTTTTTTTTTTTTTTTTGGCTCTTTAACCCAATAGGAAAGCTGTATGTGACCTTTTTATTTTGGACTGTTAACATTCAAATTATGATGGACTTGTTTCCTTGTTTATGTGAATTACAGCATCATTAGCTGCAACATCTGCCTGTTCTGTAAAACTGGTAGCTCAACGACAGCATCCTGAGGGCAATTAAGTGACAAATATTGTGCAAGAACAGCAATATTACAACCCTGACAATTTCCACTTCTTAAAATGTTTACTGCCAATTATCACACATAAAACAAGAAATAATATTCTGTACTAATACTTCTGTACTAGCCAATACACAGTGAATAAATATTATCTGAAAGTCGAGTTAAAGTTGTTTATCAGCACAATACAAAAAGATTCATGTTAGACATATTCCAGTTAAGACTCGAGAATATGATTTATGTAAATTTACCTCAATAATATGAATGTTCAGGTTAAGATTGTACAGTGATATTTATTATGTAAGTTTAACTGATTAAAGTTTATGACTCTGCACTGCAATATTTATTATTTAGATTTACATCATTATAATATTTAGGGTCAGACTCTACAGTATTGAGATTAAGAAATCAAATATTCTATAAAATGTAAATACACTGAACTCATTTGGATATATTTAAGTGAGACTCTACAATATTATTTGACACAAATCTATCTAAATCAAAATTGTCATCATTTTTACTCCAAACATTTACTGGACTGGTTTAAATATTAAAATCACTCCTTTCTAATCCTCTGCTGTACGTTCAAACCTGAGGCCTTAAATAGAAACACACAAGTATCTGATTGAAGGAACTTCTGCAGAGTCCTGGTTCCAGAACATGATGATAGAATTATAGACAAACTTTAACAAAAGCTGCCTGAGAGTTTACAGGTTTTATGTTAGATTTCTTCAGTAATTTAATGAGTTATCAGCAAAAATCAAGTGTTCATTTGATGAACTTCATTTCCTAAAACATCCAGAATTGGAGCTCATATCTTTGGCAGCTGTAAAGTTTCTGCTCCTTCAAAGTTCACAACACAATGAATGAATTCCTAAAACACTTTCAATGCTGTAGAACGTTTGATGCTGAAGCAGTGATCAGTTTTTCTGTTTCTTCTCTGGAGATGCACAATGAGGGACGTCTGCAGAGACTGAGAAAGAGTCTCACCACATCCTGACATGAGGAAAAAGACTTTATTGAAGACAACAATGAGAAAAACTATCAGACAGCAGACGGCTGCATTCAAGGTGAGCTCTGAACATTTGATCTGGAACAGGAATTCAATAACGGCAGCATGAGCTTCATTTCAGTCTGTAGCTGCTGAATTCATGGATGAATCATCTGGCACTAGAGAGGAAGACCATCAAACATCCACGTCAGCTGATGGAGGTCCAAGAGTCTCACCCAACAACCAACCTACAGAATGAAGACCTCGAATGTGAGTGGATGGCCTCCTATTCAGCCACATGTGTGAACAAATGCCTCTAAGTTGATTTGTTTTCTAAAATAAATCTAGTTTGAGTCCTAATCTCTGCCTGTGTGTTTGCTTCTTTACACTGCTGTTAACAGTTTAGGCTGTTAGATTGTTCCAGATAAGACAAGTACAAGATTCTTCAGAGCCGTTCTACCACGAGCCTGACAGGAAGAACTCCAACAGCTACTGAATGTTCCTGTGGTTCCCTCAAGGCTACAGGAGGAGTCCTACGAGGACGAGCTGGTCCACCTGATGGTGGCCAGTCGCTGTGGTTCAAAGCCAACACCGACTACATGGACTTCTACTGGACCACACGGAGGCCTTCAAACCGGACCAACAAGTTCACCGACTCCCCGACTCGTGGGTCTGAGGACGCCGCCGAGCCTCGGTCCAGCCGGCTGCCTGTCTGTGGGTGTTTGAGTGCTGAGAGGTTTATGGATCCATGTGAATGTTCTGTGTTGAAACAGCAGCTTTGGACTCAGTAACGCCAGGAAAAACCAAGAGCTCCTTTATTTGTGACTTCCACAAAAAAAAAACTGATGAAAATAAGTTTGCCAGGGTTGTGACTGATAACAGATTATTAAATAATGAAAGTAATCGTTTAAATATTCCTTTAAACAATCCTTTTAGGTCTACATTTCCTTTACACTGACTTCTTGGTATATGCACAAGTATTTAGGGTGGAATATACCATTAAGCCCAATGTTCAAGGGTTCTTCTGGGAATATACCATTAAACCAACCTTTTAGGTAAATTTTCCAGGATGTTGGGTAGAATATACCATCAGATAAACCTTTTAGGTCTACATTGGAAGATTTTAGAGTAGAATATTACTCCAAACCATCCTTTAGGTCTACATTTAAGGTGGAATACTCCTTTACACCAAGATTTTTTGGTCTACATTGAAGGATTTTGGGTGGAATATTCCTTTGAACGAACTTTTTAAGTTTATGTTCAAGGATGTTGGGTGGAATATACCATCAGACAAACCTCCAAGGTCTACAGTAGTGAATTTTAGGTGGAACATACCATTAAACTCACCTTTTAGGTCTACATTGGTGGATTTTAGGTGGAATTTTCTTCCAAACCGTCTTTTAGTCTACATTTAAGGATGTTTAGGATGGTATATTCTTCCAAACCAACTTCTCAGGTCTACATTTCAGGTGGAATATTCCTTCATATTCCTCCTTTTCTGCTTATATGTTGTGTTGTTGTAAACTTCCTCTTTCAAATAAATATCCTCCTAACCCCCTGGAAACCAGCGTTTGTCCTGTTTTTGTGTTGCTCCTCTGCGACCCTAGACAGCTGGGTCCTAATGTTTTTTGAGCAACACACCATACTATGACGTTTTTACAATGACGGTTCTACTATGGAACCAGTTTGACATGTTCAGGCGTTCTTTGTGTGAAAACTAAATTTCCTTCACTAACCCCGCCCTCTGGACTTCCAGTAAGCTGTGTTCCTATTGGCTGTCCAGGTGGCTGCTTGGTGTTATCAGGAACACCTGAGCAGCTCAGTGTCTTCCTGCTTTGTTTAGCTGCAGACAAACATTTCCTCTGCTTCTGTTCACCAGTGAACCGGGTTTGGTTCCGTTGCTTCAGTTTGTTCTTTAGGCGTTGGCTTGCAGCTTCCAGCAGTAAAATCATCTTTAATGTGTTTCTTGGTGTGTTTTAGGGCTTTGTACTGGATAGTTGTCTTAGTAAATGTGGTTCTTTAGCCACAGGTAGCACATTGTCCTAATGTGTGCAGTGATTAGTGGATTTGGTGCAGCTGAGTTGTGTCTTTGTCTTGGCTGTAGTGAGTCTTCAGAGGTTTCTGGTCAAACACATTCTGTATTCCTGTTTGTGAACCAACGTTGGTTGTCCAGAAGGTAAGAGTTCCTGTCCTGATTCTCTGTTCTCAGAGGTTCTCTGGTAGGCTGCAGGAGACTTTAGTGTTTGGGTTGTGCTAGTTTGGTTTTTGTATGGTTTCATTTGGACGACTATCTTGAGGCCCCTCCATGTGGTTTAGTGAGGTTTTCTGGAACAGTTCTACAAAGCAACCTGCAGCAGAAGAGACTTTGAGAGTTTTTAGGAAGTTCTGGAGACCAGACTTTAGAGCAGCAGAAACATTTGTCAGCAGTTTGAGCAGGAGAAGGTGAGCTTCAGAGTAGAAATGAGACAGAAACCTTCTTGACCCGTGTGGTGAGGTCCTGTACCAAGAGTTTGAGCAGGTTGTGAAGAGTCTGTAGTTCTTTGGTCTGAAAGCACAAGAAGAGTCGACTCATTAAAGGAGAAAACAGGAGATATTGTTGGTTCTTCTGTCGCACTGCAGTTTCCAGTTTCCTTAGACTGAATATAAAGTTTATATTATAAATGATTTCCCATGTGAGCCCAAGAAGACTTCAATAAACTCCCTCCATCCCCTGGACACAACAGATTTTATTGCCATGTTAAATCTTTTTTTAAAAATCTGTTTTTTGTTTTAATCATAGTTTTAGCATAGTTTTTTTCTCTTTGCTTGTTTAGTTTTGTCATCTGTGTGAAAGGTGCAAAACAAATAAAGCTGAATTGATAAACTGAATAATTGACTAACTCATGATTGTGACAACAGAAGTATTTTCATTGTGATTTAAGGGTTTGTTTCATTTCTAAGGTTGAGGTTAAAATCTTGACAGAAAAAAAAGATTAAAGAAATAAACTACATCTTAAAAAAGCAATCAAATCAAAGGAAAAAAGCATTTAATACAACAAAACTTTTAAAAAGAAAATTAAACATTAAATACAATTAAATTACATTAAACAGACAAAATATTTAATTAAATAATTAAACAGAAGATACAAAACATGTAATTATGAAATTAAACAAAATTTATTAAACAAAAATATGAAACGTTAAAGATGAAATATTTTAGATAAATATTTAAAAAATAAAATTAAACAAGAATATTAAACATTTTTTTAAAAATAAAAAACATTAGATTATTAAACCTATAAAAATACAAAACATTGAATTAAAAATTAAATGTTTATTTGGAAAATTAAATCTTAAAGACAATAAAACTTTAAATAGGAATTAAACAGAAAATACAATGAAGCATTTAAAAAGAAAATTAAACATTGAAAGGTGGTAAAACATTTAAAAAGAAAAACAAAGATTTAATCGAAAAATTAAACACGGGGAAAGAAAAGTAAATTTTTCAAACAAGCTGATAAAACATTTGAAAAAACAATTAAACATTAAAAAGACAAAACATTTGGAAATCAAATCAGACATTAGAAAAGAATAAAAGGTGAGAAAAGAGCAAAACTAAACATTTAAGAAGAATCAAACTAAAGACAAAACATTTGAAAAGACACCAGTTAAACTTTAGAAGATCAAATTAAACAGAAGAAGCAATAAAATGATCAAAAGAGCAAAAACAGAAAAAGGTCTTGAAGTGTTTTCTAGTCTGAAATGAAAACATCAAGTTGTTTTTTCAAATGTTTCCTCTTTCTATGTTCTTGGTTTGATTGTGGACAGATTTACTAAGAACTCATTTCAGAAAACTGCTTTCCAGATAAAGTCGACTAGTAGTTGAAGGCATTGATCAAACTAATGTTACCTTCTGATCTCCACAAACTTTACTGCAGTGAAGAGAATCAAAGTTTGTTGAGGATTTCTAAAAAACCCACAGGTGAAGGTCTGAGAAGAACTCAGATGGATGGTCTAAATGTGAAATCAAGACTCATGGTCACAAGTTTTAAGGCTTCTGTTAACCATAAAGTTCAAACTAACAGAGAAGTACTGAGAAACTTTTAAAATTTCAGTCCTCAGGCTGTCTGAAGGTTCAAACTAACAGAGAAGTACTGTGGGACTTAGAAAATTTCAGTCCTCAGACTGTCTGAAGCTTCAAACTAACAGAGAACTACTCAGGAACTTAGAGGACATCAGCCCTTAGACTGTCTGAAGGTTCAATCTAACAGAGAACTACTCAGGAACTTAGAGGACATCAGCCCTCAGACTGTCTGAAGGTTCAAACTAACAGAGAACTACTGTGGGACTTAGAAAATTTCAGCCCTCAGACTGTGTGAAAGCTCAGGTCCTGAGGACTCGGGAGGTGTGGAGGCTTTGGAAAGTCTTGGAACTGAGGGTTCCACCCTCCAGCACAAAGGCTGAAGTCCAGCCTCCTGAGAGAAACGGTCGAGTCGAGACTCGAGCTTAAAAAAAATCTCGAAAACGACAAAAAATAGATGATAAATGCGCAAAAAAAAGAAGAATTAGTATCTGAGCGAGTAGCTCAGGAGGATAAGAGGAGAGACTACAGAGTGAGAGGTCGCCGGTTCGAGACCCGCCAGCGGCAGTTTTCTTTCTTTGTCTTTGTCAGGATTTTGATAAAACTTAAGAAGGGTCTGGTCTTGAACCAGCGACCTGCAGCTCCATAGGCAAATCCTTAACTCACTGAGCTACAGATCAGATGAAAAGAAATGAATTCGTCGTCCCTTTGGCATCGTAGTTCCCCAAGTGACCACATGGGTGGAGCCAAGGCGGAGTCTGGGTGGAGTCAGGGCGGAGAGTAGGCGGGGAGGTGGGTGGGGGAGTAGAGAGGGAGGCCGCAACCCACCTCCCCGCCTACTCTCCGCCCTGACTCCACCCAGACTCCCCCACCACCCACCACACCTTCCCCCGCCCGACGAGTTTTTCGAGTCTCCACGAGTTCTTCGAGTCTCCACGAGTTCTTCGAGTCTCCACAGGTTTTCCCCAGTTTCTGGAGTTTCCACCAGGTCAGAGGCAGAACAAGTTGTCATGAAGAGGTGTTGAAGTCAGCCAGGATGGACTGACTTTTTACATTGACTAGAAGGAAGACGACTAGAAGAGCAGGTCTTTAACCACCATCCAGAAAATCCATGGAGTCGACTCCAGAGAATTTTTTAGCACCACAAACCTTTAGTATCACACTTTATCATTTATTAGGAGTTTAACGGAATCCACCAGCAGATTTAGTTTTTGTTGAGAAACTTTATTCTTGTCATCGTGGGACTGCAGTATTTAAAACTGTTCCTTCTATTTGACCTCATGTTTATTAGTTTTAGTGGAGAAAGTTATTTTAGTTGTCGATTAGTCTCTTAAAAAACAAATAATAAATTGGATTAGTCAAGAGTTTTAAATTTCTTACTTTGTCATATTTTAAATATGACAGAAAATGGAAAAATAAAGCATCTTGAGACAATTTGACCTGTAATTGGCGTTATATAAATAAAATAGAATTTAAATTGTATGTATCTTGTAACGTTGGAGTAATTCAGCCATATATGTTGGAAAACACATTTTCTTTGTCCATTAATCTGTTGATTGTTTTCTCCAGTAATTCATTTCTTGTTTTGGTTTATAAAATGTCAAACCCAAATATATTCAGTTTACTGTCATAAAAACCAAAAAGATTTACATTCATGATGCAGGAATCAGGCAGTTTTTCACTTTTTATCTTAGTTTAGTCAGAAAGATAGTTGATAATGTGTGAATTGTTGCAGCTTGTGAGCCGTAAAAGGTTTTAATCTTTGGGGCCGAGTGTCAAAAAACATTTAGAAACCAACATCAACAAAGCACTCAACAAAGATTTGAACATCATTAAAGGGAAATCCAACTTTTGCATGACAATGTCTAATGAAAGGACATTTATTTCCAGTGTAAATATGTGATATTCATCCTCTGGAGCTTTCTCTTCACATCGTCTTCCACCTGGACTGGTTTGGTCGGGAGCATGTGCAACAAACATTTGAAAAACTGCACTTTAACATCAATGAATGACACTGAAGTTTAATCTCTACATAAATGAGACTGAGTCTGGATGTGCTGCTCTGTCATTAACTCCTAAGTTTAGGGAAAGTTCAAACTAAAGAGGACAGTTCAGATCAGACTCGAGAATGAGCTTATTTTGAACAAACATCTCAGACTTTCTGAGCTTCAGCACCTCTAGCAAGATATTTTAACAACAAGCAACTCAAGAGATCCAGAAGTTGGAGAAAGTTAGCTTTAGCTGAGCCAAAGAACATGTGGGACGCTAACCTAGCAAACATTTCAGACTTTCTCTGTGAATTCTGAGAAATAATTTCCTATTTAATGACAGAGATACACATCTTAACTCAGTCTCATTAAAACAGACTCTAATTCAGTGTCATCCATCCATATTAAAGTGCAGTTACCCAAAATGTTTGTTGCATGAGCTCCAACAAATCCTGTCCAGGTAGAAGGCCACTTTGACAAACAGGAAGTGGAAGATTCCAAGCAGATTTATAGAAGGGGGAACCAGACTGTACTAAGTGTCGTCGAGTATAGAGGGGTGTTTTGTGGGTTTTTAAGGCTGATAATGATTATTAGTGAGACATTTGGAGTAGATATTCATTTGCAGTAAATGAAAATATTTACTACTATCTACTTAGAAGAACACAAACTCTAACTAAACTCTAAACTTTGTTGATACGTTTTTGTTTTGTTTACAGATGTTAAGTTAAAGGAGTTTTATTCGTGACGTATAACCAATCAAATCACTCCAGAAGACAGAGCGACCACAGGTAGATAAAGGTTCAGAGCAAAAGTAGCACCATTTTTAAATGTATTTATTACCATAAATCAGTAAAAAAAAAAAAAAAAAAAAAATACTGATAATCAGTAAATCAGTCAGCCCACAATTACTACAATTCTACAGTGTATGTCTCTTTGCTTTGACTTATTTATACAATATACTATGTATATTTTATACTATGCTACTATGTTTGTTTCCTCCTCCTCTGTTGTTTTCTGGATTGTACTCAGCTGCATGCCTTCGTCCACCAGGCCTCCGTTGACTCGTCCCGCCTGCCGTCTCTGGAGTTGAAGCTGGATTGCAACAGACCAAAGTACAGTCCAATCACGATGCCAGCTGCCTCTCAAAAGGCTCCTTCATCTGGCAGGTGGCGCCACTTCTTCTGAGGGGAAGCTGAGCTGGCCCAGCAGAACTTTGGAGATGTGTTCCAGTGGTTGGTGGATCTGTGGGGAGATAGAGAGGGACCTTTGAATTGTTCACAAAGGAAAACAGGGAACCCATTGGTAGTTTTAGTTTAGGGTGCTACTGTGGTGTGTTTTTGGGTTTTAAGAGGTGAACAGGAAGAGGTTTTTTGTATTGATTGTCTTTTACTTTGTTCCTGGTTGGAATGTCCATCAATGTCAACATGAAGTTCACTTTTAGTTCTGTTTATTTATTTTTATTTTACTAACACCCATTTGTTTTTAACCCTCTCACATGTTGTGTTGTTGTAAACTTACTCTTTCAAATAAATTCTCATCTAACCCTGTGGAAACCAGCATTTGGACTGTTTTTGTGTTGCTCCTCACCTACTTCAGACAGCCGGGACATAACGTTTTGTGGACTAAAGGCTTTTCTGTGACGTTTTTAGAGCGACATGCTATATTATGATGTTTTTAGACCAAAGGCTATACTATGACATTTTTTGAGTGACATGCTATACTATGACGTTTTAAGAGCAACATGCTAAACTATGACAATTTTAGAGCGACATGCTACACTATGGACGTTTGTTGGATGACATGCTATACTATAGGCTTTTTTAATTGACATATTACTATGATGTGTTTTTTGTTTGTGTTTTTTTGTTTTTTAGCAACAAATAATAATTTGAAGTTTTAAAAATTACTATACTTTTACTTGTGCAATGAAATATTATTCTTTTTAGGCAAAGGCCATGTTTGATTACATATAGGCTATTAAGTAAATGTTTATTAAAAACTAAAAAGCATTAAAAAATAATAACCAACTTAGGCATTTACTGAGTCACTAAAGTAGTGTAGAGTCTACGGCCACATCAGCATTATTATAAGCATCCTCTGGTAAATTCACAGCCATATACTGTAGGAAATCTAGCTGATCTCATCATGATGTCCACTTACCATGTCGACTTCAGGAGATGATTAGATGATGATAAACTGTGACCTGCTGGTTGGGTTCTCTCTGTTCT